>NC_092239.1:30726492-30921492 GCF_036320965.1 Panulirus ornatus | reverse complement strand
AAAAAAAAAATGAAGATACCAACGATTATTCTTATTTCTCATTGTAATGATAATAAAAATGTGCGGATAAAGCTTTCCTCAGTGAGCCCAAGTGAGGTAATGGTGCCCTCACATACGATGGCAAGAATGTCTCCAAGTCCTAATATGAAAATGATGAAACTTGGTTGTATTTCCCAAAATCTTCTGGCGGCCATTTTACTTACCAATTTGTATTGTCTGATATTCCTCTCTCAGTATCATCCATGGAATATATATCATTCCTCGATTTGCAGTTCAGATTTGAGTGTGCTAATTTTGTCAGTGATTCCCTTGATTTGTAGCAACGATATTTCCATATATGTTTGAGTGGAATTCATAGCAAATGGAACGAAATTCTGTCACAATGTCTGGACAATCGTTTGATTTTCGCTTGGCTATATTACTGACATTTATTACGATAAATTATCATATATCGTTCCTGGAGATATAAAACTTGTATGACTATTCAAAATAAATTAAATGCGGTGTTGGGACCTTGTGATTTGTGGCACGATGATAGTGTAACCACTGGGTATGATGGCCTGGTGTTTGACACGACTTGAACAGACAATCATACCAACGTGTTGTACCATCGTGCTCAAAAGATTAACTACAGGCGTGAGGAATACTGAAGTGATGGCCAGAACCTTCGTCCACTCTCAGTGTCACAATGTAGGTAGAGGGAGGGTGTGGGAGGCAGGAGTTGCGTGCACTCACACTATGAGGTACACACGCCACCTGCATCATGGTCACCTGATTGACTCGATTATAATGTTCGTGAAAATAAGGGTGCGAGATGGTGTGTGTGTGTGTGTGTGTGTGTGTGTGTGTGTGTGTGTGTGTGTGTGACGAGGGAAAGAACAGGCGCATCTGATTGTCTTTTGTCTGCTGCGGCTAACGACTGACACTCAACCATATTTCTTCTGTGAACGTTCTCACCATGCGATAATTAGGCTACAGTTTTCCGTCTGTTACTTCCTGGTTTCTTGTCACACCCTCAGCACCGAGGCACGACCCCTGAGCACGGATCTTAAACACGAGGGTACAACCCTCGTGCACGGGAGTACGACCCTGGCGTAAGATCCGGTCTACGAACAAGTCAAGGTGTAGCGTTACAGGCTGTGTTGTGTTACAGGGCGAGTGTGTAGCGTTACAGGCTGAGTGTGTTGTGTTACAGCATGAATGTGTAGCGTTACAGGCTGAGGCTGAGTGTGTGGTGCTACAGGCTGAGTGTTGTGTGTTACAGGCTGAGTGTGTTCTGTTACAGGATGTGTGTTGCGTTACATGCTGAATGTGTTATGTTACAAGATGAGTGCGTAGCGTTACATGCTGAATGTGTTATGTTAAAGATGAGTGCGTAGCGTTACCGGCTGAATGTGTTATGTTACAAGATGAGTGTGTTGTGCTACAGGATGAGCTGCGGGCACGGGGAGTTGTGGATGTGGTGGACGACTTGTACGTAACACACACACACACACACACACACCCACATGAGGCAGTACATCGATAAAACAAAAACATTTAAATGCTCAAGACGAGAGAGAGAGAGAGAGAGAGAGAGAGAGAGAGAGAGAGAGAGAGAGAGAGAGAGAGAGAGAGAGAGACGCTGTATCTTTGAAAACGAATGATACAGTATATACGAATACTTTTGCAGTAAGACTAAGTAATGAGCGCAGACCCTCTGATTTATATGTACTAGTTAGAAATACACAGAGATGCACATGTGTACATATTCCTCACACCACAGATCTTTATATATATATATATATATATATATATATATATATATATATATATATATATATATATATATATATATATAAAATGGTCGTACGTTTATGTAAAGACAAGGACAATGGGGCGGGTGCATATTTATGGTGGCGGGGTCGGGGTTGACAACTGTACAGTATTATACATACGTCACTTATGTGACAGGAAGCGAGTGAATAACACAGCGTGCTGACGTCAGCGAGGTAAAAGTCACATAGGCTGAGTTAGCGTTCCTGGTGTTGTGTTTACTGGAGGAGGTAACAATAACCCGGGTCACTAAGGTTCTGTGGGGCATCTTTCGTTATTGGACCAATCAAAAGATATCAGTAGTTCAACCTGGGAATAGAAGACAACGAATACTACCCTTGTACCTCATGCGTGTCGCAGAAGGCAACATAAGAGAGACAGGAGTTAAGGGGCTGGAAATTCTTCCTTCTGTATTACTTTACAAAAGAAAGAACAGAGCAATGAGCCAAGTGAGGGACTGTGAGGCTTTCCTTATTTCAACTTAACCTCATCATTCGGTAATGATGAACCCAACTCATATGAAGGGTGTGGGTCTGACACATACAGTGGTCTCAGCAGTATACAACAGCACACACGGGCATTATCAAACACATTAATCTGAGTTATACAAATCCGGTAGACAGTCAGATGATTTGAATATATATATCTACAAGCAGAATGCTCTCATTCCAACGGTCACACAGTCCTAGAAGAAAACTCCAGACGTCCGAAGTTAGAAAAACAGACACTCAGCAACATAGTTCTGGTGGAGGATAAGAAGGTTCCTGAAAAACTCTTCACTTTGTGATATCTGGTAGTTAGTTTGTCAATAACTGACCCATAAGGGTCAGATCATTGGCCTGACCATCATATACAAGGGCCACAACATCGTGCACAAGGATCGTACCGTCGTACTCAAGGGTTCCACAGCGGTGTTTGAAGGTCTTACCGTCGTGCTCCTGGAGATAACCTCACTTGCCCTAACCTGCACCACAGCAGACATATGTCGTACAGGGCTGGTCTGCTGACCCAGTCGGCTGACCCACTTCAATCTCAGTTCGGTAAGAGATAATCCACGTTTATTTTCTCTCTCTCACAACGAGTGTACAATATTTGAACGTGTATATATGAATACATAAAGACAAAACCCTACATAAGAATTTATATATCTTGACATGTATGTGTATTCGAAAGCATAATGTCTATGGGGAAACATATATATATATATATATATATATATATATATATATATATATATATATATATAATACACACACACACACGATATTGTTCATGCAGGCAGGAAAACATTGTGAGCGGCTGAGCCAAATGCAGCGTGGGTGTGGCAGCAGCAGCAGCAGCAGGCACTGACCCGGCCATCACACACACTGGGGGGTCACCCCTACCCAAGCTCCACCCCAGCCATAACTATCAACAATGATAAAAGTTTGTTTAGCAAAATCATCGATAATTCGTCTAAATAAAAGAAACTGGTTCTATAGTTTAATTTGATGAAAGCACCAATCAAGTTTGTAAAATTGACAGTAACTTTAAACACAACAATAATAACAACAACAACAACAACGATAAAAAAAAATCCAGTATCATGGCCTGACCATCGCGATACAAGTAATAAGAACATGGTAGTCAAGTCTTCCTGTCATCATCATAACAAAACCTCACAGTAAAACCAACAGGAACATAACAGGGTAACCAACAGGATCAGTATTACAGTATAACCAGTAGCAGTACTTCAGTACTTACCAAGTTATCGAGATGAACAACATCTTAGTAAAGACTACAGGAAAACGTTGGTAACGCCAACACCAAAACCTCGTAGTAAGAGCAACAAAGCCAACCAAACTAACACCATCACTTTAGGGAAACAAAAGTATTTAAGTGGAATAAAACAGCAACGAAAAAAGGAGCACTAATAACAACAAATAGAAGCACTAATAACAACAAATAGAAGCACTAATAACAACAAATAGAAGCACTAATAACAACAACAATAAGTAGAAATCGACGACGAAAACAATAGCAATAACATGTAGCAGCAACAACAACAACAAATAGCCGTATGAACAATAAAAATAAAAGGAACGACAAAAGTAACATCGAGAAGACAAGTAACAGTAGCAACAACGCAGTAAGAGCAACAGGAACACTAGAACACAACGTCACTACCATTCTTAATAATAACATTAAGTGCAATATGGAACATCCGTCTTATTAACAGGAGGGAGGTGAGGCTGGGCTACCACGCAACATCAACTATATGTGACATGTGATTTGTGTCAGACCCATCATGACAGTGCTATCCAAACATCAGACTATCCTGACATCATTGTCACACCATCAATGAGCAACCCTAACATGTGTCAAACCTTCATCACTGTGTCACAATCTCATCACTGTCACACCATTACTAGGCCACCCTATCAGCAATGTAACACCATCACTGGACTACCCTGTCATCAATGTAACACCAACACTGGGCCACCCTATCGTCAGTGTAACATCATCATCACTCTGAGCCATCCTACTATCAGCGTCACACTATCGTCACTGTGTTGCATCATCATCTTTAAAGGAATAATTTGACCTCAAATCTCATTCAGCCAAGGTAGTTTCTGTTACACACTTAAATCTCGCAATGTCTCTTTCCCTGCCTTTGTGGATGATTCAGACGTTTAAGTATTCTCCAATGCTTGATACATCACGCACATGATTAAAGATGTATCATCATAACATCATCATCATCATCACGTTTCATGACAGTGTTCGGTCATTTGTAGCTGCAATGCTACTCAGGCGACGAATGTTCAGTCGTAACTCGCACGGGAGATTGGCTATTGTGTAGGACGCTGATATGGATTCTAAGGTCAGTTTTGAAAGTAGACTTTCATAAAACGAGTCTTTGAGCTGGATACATAGGTTACTGAATGGAAGTATTCCTTGAAAACTAGTGAACATTAACTGATAAACCAGTGGAGTAGACAAGAGACCTGGAGCCGAAGCTCGCTTAAGACACTTCTGCCGCTGTCTTTTTCAAGATACAAATGATAATGATACAAGAATGTCTCACTATGGTTGATATAGAATACAATAAATCATAATGAGAGTAGTATTGGACATGCAGGCTCATGTCAGGTGGACACGGCAGTATACACACCAGCTGGGTCTTCCGGCAAAACACACCTGACATATATAGAAGGATGTGATGCATGACGAACAGAAAAGATAAACAAGAGAAATGTTCGGCGCAGGTTTTTCCCTCATGGCAACATTGATCAAGGAAAGTCGTTGCTTGTAACCCTTCCACTGTTTACCGTTACTGAATATGTAAATTTTTGCCTAACATAACTTAAAAAGGACAGCGATTTAGCTTTTACGCGCATATACTTAATCGCTGTTTTCCGCGTGTCGTAAAAGGCGACTAAAAGGGAGGAAGCGGGGGGGGGGGGGGGCTGGAAATCCTCCCCTCCAGTTTTTATTATTCCAAAAGAAGGAAGAGAGAAGGGGGCCAAGTGAGGATTTTCCCTCTTAGGTTCAGTCCTCTGTTCTTAACGCTACCTCGCTAAAGCAGGAAATGGTGAATATATATATATATATATATATATATATATATATATATATATATATATATATATATATATATATATATATATATATATATTTTGCTTTGTCGCTGTCTCCCGCATTTGCGAGTTAGCGCAAGGAAACAGAAGAAAGAAATGGCCCAACCCACCCCCATACACATGTATATACACACACGTCCACACACGCAAATATACATACCTATACATCTCAATGTACACATATATATACACACACAGACACATACATATATACCCATGCACACAATTCACACTGTCTGCCTTTATTCATTCCCATCGCCACCTCGCCACACATGGAATACCATCCCCCTCCCCCCTCATGTGTGCGAGGTAGCGCTAGGAAAAGTACATATATATATATATATATATATATATATATATATAATTTTGATACTTTATACAGCACTAAGTGATGCCTATATATTGACCGTCATGTTGTAGAGCTTCAGTATTCTTGTTGACACAGGCCAGGGGCAGCGCCCAGCCATTCATCAAAATTGCCTTTGAAGTGAATATTATTGTTCGGCTGGTATGCTTACCTGAGGTGGAGCTGCTGACTTCATAAAAAAAACTGTTTTTCTTTTTAGGTTTTGTGTTATTCTTTCCTTCACGTTCTTATGGATGAAATATTATTGGTGTAAACTCTCCAGCATGTGACGCCACATGTGTCCAACAGTAAAAGGTTCCCTGATCGAGTGGAAGTTTCATCACCGATTCGAAATGGGATTTCTGGCTCGGGTAATCCTGCACTGCTTCGTTAATCGGTCCTCAAATGGTCTTTCTACCGACAGACAAGGCAATACGTCACTGAGATTAGTAGAGAGGGTTTTGATTTGTGTAATCAAACAAGATTATACACTAGGCTAACATACATATGTCTGTGTATTAGTAGAGCATATATACAAGGAGCTCCGTGGTGTATTGGTTAGCGTTACTGCCCGTCATGTACACACGACAGCCTGGAACAAAACCTACAAAGGATCGAATCATGGTTGTGGCAGCCGGTGTTCAATCCACCCAGCTGTTCTTCTTCCCTTAGGGGCTGGTCTTGAAAATGGGCACTTGGCATAGGTTGGGGTGTGTAAGCACACATACACGGAAGTAAGGACATGGTTCATAAAGGCAGGGTTAAGAGACGGGGCAACACGAGGGTAGAACTCTCTCTCCGTAAAACACACATAGTTATCACACACCCACAAAAGCCTACCACGCTGCTCTGAATTTAGGTCATCTGGGCATCACTCATCTACATAAAGACTTTCTTAACTCTTTAGTTATGTCTGGACCACACAAGACCCTGGGCTCAGCAAGGACACTATAACCTTTGAAGTTTGAGGAGAAAAAGACACAAAGCCGCTGACGACCACAAAGACAGGAATCATATGACAGTGATGCAGTTAAAAGAGATACTGCGTGGGGGAACACAGTGTGGGTGAGACGTGGGGGGGCAGTGTGGGTGAGGTGTGGGTACGTCATAGGGGGAAAACGGCGTGGGGGGACCTGGCGAGAGAGAGAGAGAGGAGGGGGGGGGGGCATGGCGGAGGAACAGGGCGCGGGCGAGGCGTGGAGGTACTTGGCGTGGGGAGATAGGGCGTGGGTGAAGCGTTCAGGGACTCGTCCGTGGGGTCCACTACACGCCCCTGCTGGCCACCCTGGGTCACTAACCTCCCCCAGTAATATGCGTGCTGTTACACCGAACAATATTGACACTCAGAACGACAACAAAACCAAATCTAACCTAACCAAACGTTATTAAACCTCCACCTCCAGCAGCTCACCTCGGCTTACTTAACGAATGACACCCATCTACTATATGAACCAATGATTCCCGTATGATGAAGCAAAATGCGAACAGGTTTGGACGGCAACTGCTGGACACCTTCGTGCAGGTAGAGCGTCCCAGCGAGGTTAGCATCGTCTGGCTGGATGAGCGGTCCTAGGGCCTTGCGGGTAGACCTGGGGCCGCGGCCAGGCCAGCCCGCTACTGCCCGGGCACACACACACACACACACACACAAGAGCTGGGGCTCCACGACTGCAGAACTCCCTCCCAGTAAACTACAGACACAGGAAGAGACGCACATACACTGACACATATAACGTGCAGTTATCAGAACTTTTTCCTCGTACTTTGCAAATAGGTAAAGACTGGTAGATTCAAAGGCAGGTATATGTTTTCACACAGTATAGTCTCCTCCCTTGAGGGGTCACACAGAACCTCTTGAAAAGGTTCAGAGGAATGCAACAAGACTGATAACAGACCTGAGTGGGATGAACATCCTAACTTGACACAGTTAAGTCAAAAGCGATCCGACATATACACTGTCCATGGCTAACTTCAGAGCATGACCCCGCTTGCCCTCCGCAACAATTTTGGTTCACTTTCCCTCTTCTGTAGGTATCATTTTGGTTTCTGCTCCAGAGATGTGAGTGCTTATGTGCCCCCACCACCAGCTAGAATACGCAATACTTGACAAGCTGCTGCGTCACATGATTAGTGTGTGGCCGTTGGCAACTCAAGGGTGGGCCGTTTTGATAACTGTTTCTTTCCCTTCACTTCGAAGTTCTGGAACTCTCTACTCTCTCATATCTTTCCCAATAACTATGACCTGCCATATTTCAAAAAACAGGGTTTTCACATCTTACAAAATTCGTAAACACTTTCCATTGTCTCTCCTTTTTCCTTTAATTAAACTCTTCATATTTCATTAAAGCCCAGCCTTGATGTGGACCTTGTACATGACTGGAGCCTCCAACGTAGAATATCAAAAAAGGTGGAGGGAAACCCTTCCGTCTGCCCACAGTAGAGGAAAGATGTGGAGACATGATAGCTATTTATATATATCTAGGAGGCCATGACGACATTAACATAGAGCAGCTCTTTGATGCTCAGAGTCCAGAACAGGAAGGTAACAAGAGTTATCAAATCTTGGAACAAGCTGAGTGAGGAGAGAGTAAATGCGACTCCCATTGGTTAAGTCAAAAATATACATTACAGAAAGTGTTACGAGATAGGGACTTACGAGTGTAAATTTTCCTTGGCCGTATGCACAAAAATATAATACCAGAGAGCCACTAACACACGGACAGGAATACACACTAAGAAACACCTAAATGAGCAGACAAAACCAAGTACAACAAGAGTACATACAGACCCGTATACACATAGGCGGGTCCTGCCTCATCATCTCCCACGACATCCATACTCCTTCCTAAGGACATTGTCATCCTATTGTACGTGTCCCAGGATGGACTAGGGCAGTTGTCCCAGGGTGGAGTGGGGCAGAAATCCTAGGCAGAGTGGAGGCAGGTGTCCCGAGATAGGGCTGTGCTGGCATGAGAGGAGAGGTCAGGGAGAGCGCGTGATCCTGAACTCAATCAGCTGACTGGTCGCCGCCTCCCGCCAACCCGTTGACTTTTTGTGCTACTTACCACAGCGGGCAAGGCAACAGCCTCACCAGCACACATTGTTCATTACTTAACACTTCCACCTAACATAAAACTTCTCTCCCTAAATGTCAAGTGAAACCATGTTAAGATTGATGATCAACTTGCTTGAATGATAACAGAAATGAGAAGTGTTATCTTTCAAGTAAATTGATCACCATATAAACAATGTCATACATAATGCACTTGTGGAGTAAAAATTGTTTGCTGAGACACGTCAGGTGATGAAACCACTTGTACCAAACCAGATGATGCCAGACTAGGCGTTCGGGTCATACGGCAAACTCTAGGTGTGTCCTGCACGTCAATAGGAAACATATTGAAAGTTTGTCAGAGAGCAGGGACGATAAATTATGACTATACACACTTCTTGCTGAGCCAGCGGACTGTGTCTAATTACATATCCCATTATAACGTTCGTGGAAGCAAAATATGGATAGTTATCACCTCGCTTTGTAGAGCGTCTCGTCGTGAGACAGTTGGGAAAACATCCAGTATGGACATCGGTAGCCTGGGAGGTGCCACTGCGAGAGCAAACAACAGAGTACTATAATGTTGCCAACGTAACTAAACTACTGCAGGCTCTTGCTTATTGACTTCCCTGAAGTTTATGGCCATAAATCGAACAACACACTTAAGGGCGTGTGTGGGTACCCGGTGGTGGAGAGACTCGATACGTCCATGCGCAGCGGTCCGCCTCCCTGGCCTACTCCGTTCTGGCAAAGCTTTGTGATTTCGCTAAATCTAATAAATGTATGATACAAAATTTATTGGAATTAACCATTCCAACTCTCCGACTAGTAAGTTGGGAGCGACTGTGAGTTAATGAATATTATTTTCCCAGATACGTTTAACATCAAACGTGGATCAGGTTTCGTGGCAACTCAAGTGTCAGATACCGGAACGTAAACAAAGCAAAATCCGCTTTAGCTAACCTCCAAACACCATATAATTTCGATGAATTTGTTTATCATCGTTATGTTATTCAAAATAAAGGAGGTACCAATATGGACTCGGCGCTAGCGTGCAGGTGTTAGAAAGTCAGCTAACATGATTACTGATGGAACTACAGTTAATAACTGGTACTGGCTAATCTTCCTCGCTGTCAGTTTAAGTACAGTTAGTCGTTAGTAGTGGCTAGTCTTGATTACTGTAAATGGAACTACAGTTAACAACCAGTTTTATGCAGTCTTGACTTGGGTGTGAGGCAGTGCAGGGCTGCTGGAGTAAAATGTCTTGACAGACAGATATCTCAGAGAGATCACAGCACCTGCTTCCTGCCTCGTCTCATCATGCGAGGTGGCTGGCCGCTCCCTCTACGAGCACCTTATGGGGTAGCAGCTAACATATTCTCCGTAGAGGTATATCAACCTTGCAATTTTCCAGTCTCGACATGCACAATATTGTTATGTAGAGGAAATGATTCTCAATCACTGTTTTTAAGGAGAGATCTCTAAACGCCTTCACATGACATATAACAATGACAAGTAAGCTGGTGGTAACAACAGACTGTCCACAGACTGTACTATTCAGACTAGGGTGATGAATGGTGTATAGTCGAACCCTTGGGTAGCTTTAATCGCTGATTAAGTATGATTATTGTAAAATACATCAACAATACAACCTGTGTTTCCACCGTCTGCTGTGAGAGCACTGCGTCATTCAGTAATTATGTGTAACTACGAATGCGATAGCCAAGTTTCTCTCTACCAACACAAGCAGAGTACCTCCACGCTGTCAGTGTCCCAGTTAACAATAAAGAAATCTAACTAAAGACGAGTGGGAGCTCACCAGTGAACAGTGTTGGAGGCTGCCACATGCAGCACACACGGCTCGGGAGCGTCGCCTACACCCTTTCACCAACGGCTCGACATGCACTAACACTCACTCCGCCCACCGCCTCCACACCAGTCCCGGACCGTCACTGGTCCATGACATTTCATGCTGTTAACGGATTATCGGCGTTGTTTCCTCCGGTACATACATACGGCACATTACATCTTACGGAAAATGGACTTAGGGGTTATATGCTATAATAAAAAGTCGTAAATTATTTCCGGAAAATTAGTATCTATGTATGAAATTGACGCACTCGAGCCATAATATCACATGAGACACGGGTGTCGATGTGACCTGTGACGTGGCTGACACACGTCAAGGTCCGTGTGGATCATATTTACCCCTACCGACCTAGGCTGTGAGGTGTCGGGTTCTGATATACATGAGCAGAAAAGACACATATGTATTAAAAAACACTACAATAACCTTTATACATGGTTTATAGAGATCCTTGCATGGACGAGAAAGTATACATAAATACATTGGGGTTGGGTGAGCCAACGATTCGAACATAGAATCCTGATGTTCAAATGTTTAACTGAATTCTCATTGTCAGAAATCGTAAACACACGTTAAACTGTAATAGGAAAGTCACACGCAATAGTTGGGTGGATGAACCGGTTACAACCAGGGTACGCGGAGAAAGAATTGAAGATGACGGATGGACAGATTGACAGGTAGATCCTTGCTGCTTGTCTTGTCTTCTCTAATATGTCATAATGTATCCACGTATTACGCTATAGAATGACAACATTACATAGCAGAGAAAAAACAGTAACTCACGGGTCTGCAAGTTACATATGTATTTCTTTAATCAGTGACATTTGCTTGCCCTGTTCTGAGGAAAAAGAGAGGGCATGATACATTTTGTATATGACCATACACAGGAAGAACGAAACTTCAGAATTAGAGCAAGTGTAACACACACACACACACACACTCACACACACATACACACACACTTCCTTATCCTTGTAAATGCTACCATGATACTTGCGCTTGATCACTGGAGTTACGCTAACGACTCTAAAATTGGCTTCAGCGTTAACTACACTCTCGTGGCTACACTGACTTCCATAACACCCTTAACAACCTCTTCGACGGGACTACCTTCAATCATGGCACCACCCGAATCATGGTCGAAGTTATGCACGTCTGCCTCGTTTGAAACCACACCCCCTCTCTGTTATCCCAGTAGACCCCTCAACTCCTTCCAAGTCATTCAGGCCACCAAGCTTCTCGGTGTCACTTTAGTAATGAGATAAGTTGGAACGAACACATGATACCTATCATCAAATACCCCGGGTATCGTCTCTATATTCTTCGTCGTCACACATCTGGACTTCCTTCACCTAAACTTAGCAACATTTACAAAACTTTCATTCATCCTAAATTCACCTATACCTCCTTCATCTGGTCTTCCTCCTCCCTCTCCTCCTCTTTCATCACACACCAGGTGACACTAAAAAACATCCCTCTTTCCGTAGCCCACTGTTTACTGTTTGTGTACTATCTATACATGGTTTCCGCCTCTGGCTGCAGGGAAGTCAATCAACCGTTAATGAGAATAATGAACCAGAGTCGACCACTGTGAGAGCAGGTGGGGGTGTTCCCACACGTAACTCCCACCTACTGGCATGGGAAGACAGCGTCCGGGGTTCTGGTGAGGGAAACATCTTTACTTAGAGCCAATGGCGTAGTTTAATGCATGGCAATTTTTATAAGGATTAATCTATGGCTACCATGACATCTTGCCATTGCCCAAATCCCCAACATGTGGGTAACAAATCTATAGCCATAATCTAGTCCATTGATTATATCGATAAAGGAGTTGATTACACAACGTATATACCTTCGAAGAGCTAGGATAGGTAGACAGACAGACAGAAAGACAGACAACACACACCAATGCACAGCTTGACGGATATAGCGGTGTATCATGAACATCAACAGAAGAGAATATTTTCTTTTATATGTTAGCTGAGACGGCACGATCAACTTAGGCCCTAATTAATATCATTATTAGGGGAGGATGAACAACTGAGTTGTGTGTGCACCGACTGCCGCAACCAGGATTCATACGTCCACTGATACAGTGATACGATACGTTACTGTGTAAAGCTGTCATAGGAAAGATATAATAATACATGTGTAGTTGGCCAACGTCATCGCCAGCCATATGATACCAAATCTAAACATTGATAGTTAGTCAATTAGTCACTGATAGTGACAGTAAGTGTTCTCAAAGGAGAGTAATTACATATCTTTCTAACGGAAACGCCTCCTGGTAATCCTCTCATTAGGGCCTTACTCTCGTCTCATTACAAGGCACCACAGGTCACCATCTCACCAAGACGCTGCCCAGGTAGAAGGCACCTGGTGAGCCAATTCATCAAGACACAGTCTGGCTTACTTTCTCCAACCATCTGTGGCGCAAGACGCTCACACATTCTCATAATCTCCGGCAATAATTCCGATCAAAGAGGAAAAATTGTGTACAGGTTTCCCCCAAACTTTCACGTTAGTGTCAAAGATCCACACAAGTTGGCATAGATTTTGCACGATTGTCTGACGCCTGCCTTACCTAGCAGCACCTGGCTGGCTCCCGTGTCTGGCTGTGTGGAATCACACCTGCTGAAACCTTACCAGGCATCACTGCTATCCTGATTCTCAGTTGAGAGAGAGAGAGAGAGAGAGAGAGAGAGAGAGAGAGAGAGAGAGAGAGAGAGAGAGAGAGAGAGAGAGAGTTGCGTGCATACATACACAAACACACAAATTCTTTATGAAAAAGAAGAGGCAAAATATGACCTAATCAAAGGCCATCCCAGGTGAATGAAAAGTATAAAAAAAGGGGAAGAACAAGAATTTGCAACATGAATATAAAGAGCTGCAAGAGAGAAGTAAAGCTTAAGATACGGAGGTCTAAATGTGTATAATTCCTTCCCCGTAACTGTACCTGTAAGTAAATACAAACATTGATCTCACACACACACACACACACACACACACACACACACACACACATAACCTGGCTTTGTGAGGATGGGGTCTGCCAAAGTAAGCGAATCTGATCAAGATAATCTCAACCTTTAATTTGTGGAGCCGTTCTGCGGGGCAAAAGCCTTATGCGGTATTATAAACTACTGCAGCTTTGCCCCGAGGAGGATATCACCTAATTAGAAATAAAGATTATACCTGCATAAATGGGGGGGGGGGGGGGGGTCTGCACGCATATAGCGAGGAAGTCAGCATATATAGCGAAGGGATCATTGCAGAAATAAGTGGGATATCAGAGAAGCCTCATCAGATATCACTAAACGAGGAAACGCAACAGAAAATACAGCGATTTTTCATTTTCTTGAATATTTCAGACGTTCCAGACATGGAGTGAGGCATCGAAACAAGTACTTACATGAAACTTTCAAAGGTGAAAGAAATGGAGAAAAAACAAAAAAGAAGAAAAACGATAATATAATGGTTTTTGTGGATTATAAAAAAGTCGCTTGTAAGGTGTAGGGAAAGAAGGAGACATTACAACGATCTTCTCTTGTGTTCCCAGCGGCCACAATGTAATCATGCAGCGTACGTTTACTGAGAAAAACGAGGTTCAAAGCTACTGGCTGGGACACACAAACAGCCAGTTCTTAAGAGCAGAAATCAATATAATATCTACAGAAGACGGAAGGAGAACTAATAGTGTGGCGATGGGAAAGCGAGTCAGTGTTTAGTGTGTGACGGAAGGGCTGGAAAAATATATTGGTTCGAGCCTGACTCAGCTGTCAGTGGACAGATCTAGAGGCGTCCAACGTGTACGAGCAATACTCCATACAAGGACGAATCAACCTTCTGTATGATTGGTTCACTGTTCTTCCGGGAAATGGGCACGTAACCAACACTAGCAGTTTTACAGATGGAGACTTGGGTCATCGTGATGTGTAGGATTAGCCGTCACTTTGATACATATTGTGTTTGCTTTGTATGAAGATAGTATGATAAAGCCATGGAAGATGCAAAAGACCATGAAAATAAAGAAATTATCAGGTCACGTCCCCCTGAGAATTCTTACCCATTTCATAGTTAACAGAAGTTGTGACAAGACAAACGTCGAGTCATACAAAATGAAGCAGATATAGAAAAACAGACAAACAAATGAAATATACTGTCACAGAGAAGGAGTTGTAGAGTTGATCACAAGTCTATGAGTAAAACATGATTTTCTGAGGAAAGAGAATCGTTAACAAAAATTAAGAGCGTGAGACAACAGACCTTTGTAGGGCACGCTGATGATAAAAGGAGAGATGAGGTAACATGAAGGTTAGAGACGAACCAGCCAGAGAGAAAGAAAACAAAAAATAGAAATGGCAGAACAAAGCAAGGATGGAAAACCAAAAGAGACGAGCTTGGAAATCAGATCCCAACTGCAAAATGTCAAAATTCTTCGAGATATCAAGAGCTATAACGCAAGATTTGCCAAAGTCTTTCAGTAAGGATTAAAGCCACACTGATGGTGAGAGAGAAGACTGAGACTCGTGATGGTCAAGAAAGTGGGAGGTGAGAAGATAGGCAATCGAGACAGTATCAGTGAGATGGCTGGAGGGATCAATACGGTCTATAGGGAGGAACATAGGATTAGGTGAAGGGATGTTGGTATCATCCAGGATGGAGATTGAGAAGAGAAGAGAAATCAAGAAGAGTGGCTCCTTTTTTTCATTAGGAAAGACGGTTACAGTATCATTACAAGAGAAGAGTAAAGGTAAGGAAGAATGACAGAAGTTGCTGAAGACACTTCTGGCCAAAGACCACACGGACTTATTATTGGAAGAAGAAAATTGGTTGTCACGCTTTCTATGGGTAAATGAACAGTGTGCCTCACGAATAAGTAAACGAACTAATTTTTGTGAGATTAAATACTGTATTTGTGATATATCATCAGCTACTCTTGTCCGTGATAATTTCTACTATCCTCTGAAAAATTATCAAACTGTTGTCAGATTAATCTGATGATATCTTCTCATTCGTCAATATAAGCAGCGAGAGAGTGAAAAAGGATGAAATTATGTAACGTAACACACATTTATACAACAGACTAGTTGAGTTTTATATCAAAGTTCTTTGTGAACCGATCTGGGATCTTGTTTTGGACCTGAACATTGAAAGCTGAAACCAGAAATGGAAATATCTATATAAGGCAATAGACATGGTACAACATATGTTATTATACTGCTTTAGTTACTTTGATATCATAGCTAGGTATTTTTCAAAATTTATCTTATAGTACCCCATAAATCGCACACATTTTCTAAGAACTTATTACAAAGAGAATGTAGAAGGTATAACTCTTATAATACGTGACAACCCTGAAACTTGGTAAAAATAGTATAATTCTGAATTACGCTTGATATCACTTTTACACCTCGAAACAATAGAAAAATAAAGATAGCAGAATGTAGTAGAAACTGCAGATCTGTAATTAGGTGGTGTGATATGAAGAAAGATCATAAATCAATGTACTTTTGAGAAAAGGGACTATATTTTTTTCTTGCACTTGTTTACGATGGTGTGAGATGGAGCGCTCAGAAAAACGGACAGTACCTTAGCTTATAGACCAGGAAAACCCAATATTTGTTATCACCAGTGACATAATACTCTGGGTCAACATAACACAATACCTGGAGCTGTAAATCAACACAATCCTCAAGGTCATCATAGGTGACAATGTACCTGTTGCTGTTATATGTAATCTAATACCAGGAACCACTAGTAAGGCAAAGCCCGGTAACACCTAAAACATGATAGTGATACACCAACTTGACTCGACAAACACTAAAATATTGCCTTCCTAACCCGGTCTTAAACATCACTCCACCAGACAATCATTTGAAACTACACTCTCCAGACTGCTCAAGTGCTTAATGTTTGCTAATTATGTTGAAGTTGTTGTTAAAAGCTGTCCAATGAAACTTTTGATAAATAAGAATAATATTAATTCCATCGTTTGAAACAATATTCATCCCCTTTCTATTTCCTTAACTTTATTGTATGGCTCGAAGAATAACAAGAAAGTAATATGTCGCCATTCCTTCTATTAATGTTTTCACCAGAAACATTCAGTTAATGCAACAGTAAACTGTTACGATTACAAGAGTACAACGCTTCATCACAATTTACTCGTACTCCTGTAATGCGAGTAATCAAGTACTGTTTTCGTTAGTCACGGGCTTAATTCATTAAAGACCAGAATGTTGCAGTATTCCTCCAACTCACTGAATATCATTTTTGTAAATTACCTT
Organism: Panulirus ornatus; assembly: GCF_036320965.1. NCBI lineage: Eukaryota > Metazoa > Arthropoda > Malacostraca > Decapoda > Palinuridae > Panulirus > Panulirus ornatus. Next base: position 30,904,502 of record NC_092239.1, on the reverse strand, counting down.
ATCAATGCAGAAATGAACTATATTTTAAGGTCATGGAAGAATTAGATTGGTATCTAATTTCTCTGGGTGTTTTGGTCGAGAGCACCACATTGTGAATTCATGTTTTTCAAAGAAAGTTTTATGTTTTCGCTTCAAATGTTCTTCGCACTAACATCACTGGGTGAGAGGGAAATTCCAGTCACTTTATTCTGAAAAATACTTCAACGTTATGTTATCCAGCAAGCGGGCGAGGTTTTGTGATATAGGAGGAACTATTTGTTCAGCTGCAACTACGTAGAATCATGATAACTGTTCTAAAGCGGATGGAAACATAATCATGTTAGGTAAGAAAACGATCTGCTGGGTTCAGACGTGATAGAAAAGTAGCTTATTCTTGCCTTACCCAATGCTTTATACACGTCTTAATCCATTTGGTTGAGATCTTTGTTGAAATAAAACGCTTCAGGTTGTGCAGGAGGTTACCTGAGTGATTTACAAGTGCTCTTCGTTCTGCTATATATTGTATCAAAACCGTAAACTACGAAACTGCTATTCTTTTTTTCTTTTCATACAGAGAAACAGGTGACGAAGCGTAGATGGGATATGTAAAGTTATGAAACTTCTTTAGATACAAAATCAAAGTCATCGAGCAAGACCTCGACCATCGAGTGTGGCTGTTGCTATAAATATCACGAGTCCATTCCAGTTGTATCAGTAGAGACAGACAACCGTCATCATAACAGTATGACACAACATTGGAGGCGTAATTACTTCATTATCCTGTGTAAGTCATGCTTCAGATTCGTAAAGTACACAGTGATGACATAACGTGTGTTGTACACCGACAGTAGAGTAACTATACTGCGTCTTTCTCGTACATGACATGATTCATATCTTATAAAAGCAACTACAGTGTCTTGGATGAATCTTTCTCACTTCAAAGTTGTATTTCTATATACCTTTCCAATGTCACGGGAGGATTCAATATCTTTAGCAATTTTTGAGATACTTGAAAATTGTTTTCCCGCAGTGAAGAATGAGTTAGCGTATAACCAGAATCTTGGCTGTTGATATTTGTGGAAAATGTCGACTTCTTGAGTGGCGTTTGTAAACAATACGTTTACTTTAATTTCCCTCAGTCCCTGAGCACAACGATACGGCCCTTGGGTATGATCGACTGACTTTAGACCTTACTCTTAAGGTGGAAGTCAATGGACGGCGTATCATACCCAAGAGTTGTACGATCTTGTTCACAGACGGTCACATCTTAGGAAGGTGGCATCGTCGTGGTCAAGGGTCGTACCTTCGTGCTCAAGGAATTTAGAAGCAACAATCACCGTGTGAAACACAGAGCCTCGCAAACTATACGATTCAGAGCTGAGATAATATCCTTATTATTTGATGATTGAATTTTCACTGAAAGACTTTCAGGTTGTTATATAATCCATTCTTCTTCAGGGAAGTTGTAAAGATAAATCTTTACATATATTTGATCGGCCTCATTATGCATATATATATATATATATATATATATATATATATATATATATATATAAGAAAAATACGGTTTCAAGCACTTTCATATACCACGTTGTCAAAAGTGAGTGCAGCTTTGACAACTTGTAATGTACGAAAGCGTTTGACACAGCATTTTCCGTTTCGTTGTGGTTTTACCTATATCTTATGTACACTCGCTACTTGTATACCTTTTGCATATATATATATATATATATATATATATATATATATATATATATATATATATATATATATATCAGCCAAGACTTACTACCAATATGGGTGCTTTCAGTCGCCGTACAGTTTGGAATCGCTTTTGTGGCCTCTGAAAACTGCAGTAAGACTTCAATAGATTAATTTAGGTTTTATCATTTAAAGATGAATTTATCAGACCTTAACTGCAATTGAGAATTATCTGGAAATAATCATCTATTGCTGGTGCCCCAGACTGTGTTTTATCCTAAGTAACTACAAAGCTTTGATATGTGTTATTGTTTCAAGAGTACGACTGATGGATGAATATTTCCTTTTACTGAGAGATAAACCCTGTTAAATCTATTCATCGCTACCACTCATCTAGTCAATGGACACCAATATCAGGATTGTTTTTAGTTCGGAAATAAGCGCAATTGATAAAGTTGCCATGATAAAAGACACCAGCAAAAGTTAGCAATGTCTAGAGGTTAGGGAGTAAAATCTAATTTTATCTACCAATACCACTAAACTGCATGACAAAAATATAAGATTTTCGTTACTGAAATTGGTGGAACATACACACAAACACACACACAATATATATATATATATATATATATATATATATATATATATATATATATATATATATATATATGTATATATATATATATATATATATATATATATATATATATATATATATATATATATATATATAGTTGATGCATCAGAAAGTAATGCCTCTGATCTTCGATGTTGGAGGGACCGGTGTAGAGATGATGGACATTACAAGAACGGATGAGATATATTTAAGATCTTCTCAAGCTGCGAGAAGATAAGGAAAGAGTTGTAAAATTCTGTCGTTAGCAAGATATAATGTTAGCTCAGTAACCTGTGGCAGTTATGGGAAAACTTTGAAAATTAACTTGGATAAAGTGACGGTCTGATAGTATCACTGGGAGGTAGCGTGGCCTGGCCCTTAGAAGAGATTCCTAGAAGCTGTAACCTTCCTCATTTCCTTTTCATAGAGTGAGCAGCTCATACCCAACAGTAATATTGCCTACTGTGAAAACCCAATAGTAAAAACGTAGATGAAGTCACAAAAATTCACTAATATTTGCCAGATTTCAGGAAAAAAATATTAGATTGTCAGCGAATGTTCCATGATCCATCCTGAGCGATATGACGGCTCAGTTTGAACACAATCATAGTTTATTTAACTGACAATATCGTGCACTTCCTCTTCATATACAACTCATCCTACTCCACTCTGGTTACTTGTGTTATGTATGATTCCAGGCTCAATTATCTGCTCACAAGGCTTGACATTTCACAATAACAGAAACATCTCCCCAGTTTGGTCATGCGACTTCCAGCAGGTTACTCTCCTTACTTGCGCTCTGTACATACATAGACCTTAAATCTTACCAGATCGTGTTTACTAAAAAGTCTTTTATACTCAGTATTACGAACGAGGAAGTTGGTATACCCGGACATAGGCGTGAAAGCTTGCTATGTGGGTACGTTTTAGCGGACTTAGGGTACTGGGTGACTTCCATTTATAATCCAACATTGGATGTACCGTTTCATCTTTTGAATATTTGATTACGCTGCTGACACGTCATCAGGCACTTAACTGATACTTACACAATCGTGTCCAAGAAATCATTTGATACTGGAACATATACTCAAGCACTCATTAAGTACTGAAATGTATCTGCCAGCACGCATTTACTGTGGGAATAATCTGCCAGCAAACATTTAGTGCTGGAATACATCTAAAGCATTCATCCAACGCTGCGAAACACATAACTATTTATCTACCTATTAAAATCTAAAGGGATTCGGTTACGATAAGTCGCATTTCAGCAAATTTTTCAACATTCTTTATCCAAATGAACTCAAATCATATTCACTGTTGGGGAAACATGAGCCATATTCGTTATATACAAAAACGTTCCCCGCTCCGTCCGTCCGTCCGTCCGTCCGTGATGATTACATACAAAACAGTTTTCTTTTTCCGCTATGTGTTTGTTGATAACCGTCCACCAACGGTGCTCTCATGCCCAGGCTGAGCCCACAAGTTTCCCGTAATTACTTTTCTGCGTGTTTATCATGGCCGGGACGGGACGGGTGGGATTTTTGCATAAACAAATGTTGGTCATATTTAGGGATCAGTAAATATGATTTAAAGTGTCATGGTTAAGATATATTTCGAAATATAACTGAAAGACGGCGTGTCCTTAAATTACACTAATGCCATACAGTTGTCTTTCTCTGCTTGTCTGTCTCGCATCATTAATACATTTCCAGTTTCAAGATGTGCACAACAGTGCACACACACACACACACACACACACACACACACACACACACACACACACCAGTTGTGCAAATGATTAAGAAATCGGCTTCTTATCACCTTTTTCTCCATCTGACCCGGTACTATATATCCCACGTAGGTAATTGAAAAATATTAAGAATCATCCGGAAATCTCCAGTTCTTAACTGAAAAGCTACGCATGTCTGGCAAGTATAATGCATTACCTGAACTTAGCGTCAGAAATGTTTACCTCTGAAATTCATTCTCGTCCAAATCTATAACTGATGTGAATAATGACGTGTTTGAGAGGCAGGAAACTGGATATTCTGAAAGCAACAAGTAAGGAATCGTGCTAAATGTTACCAATATCTATATATTCCAATGACTCTTTCATGTCGGAGATGTATTCATAGCAAACGCCATTTTTATGAATAATTTCTTCTTTCTCTATATTTGAACTGGTGATAATACCTTCACTAACGGCTTTTGATGGAATGGAAAATGGAAATATATACGAGAAGTTACAGATTCATGAGAGCATTACGTATGTGAAATCTCCGTAATAAGATAAATACAATTATAGTTTCACTATAATCATTGGCCTGCTTTTTATCAGCCTGTTACGTTAACCTTTTCTTTAATCCCTTACGGATCAGGTCGAAGGCCAGCCATCATACTCAAGGGTCGTGACGCTTCCTTAACATACATACTGTTGAGCATTTGAGTCGTACGCTGTACCCAAGGGTTGTGTCGTCGTGCTCAAGGGTCGTATGTTTGTGCTCAATAGTCGCACCGATGTGCTCAACGGTCATGCAGTTGTGCTCAAGGGTCATTAGTTGTGCTCAATGGCCGTACCATTGCGCTCATACACGTCTCATTGTGCTCAGGGTCATACCTTGTGCATAAGGGTCATACCTTGTGGCCAAGGGTCGTGCCTTGTGTTCAAGGGTCATACCTTGTGTTCAAGGGTCATACCTTGAGTTCAAGGGTCATACCTTGTGTTCAAGGGTCATACCTTGTGTTCAAGGGTCATACCTTGTGTTCAAGGGTCATACCTTGAGTTCAAGGGTCATACCTTGAGTTCAAGGGTCATACCTTGAGTTCAAGGGTCATACCTTGTGTTCAAGGGTCATACCTTGTGTTCAAGGGTCATACCTTGTGTTCAAGGGTCATACCTTGCGTTCAAGGGTCATACCTTGAGTTCAAGGGCCATACCTTGTGTTCAAGGGTCATACCTTGAGTTCAAGGGTCATACCTTGAGTTCAAGGGTCATACCTTGTGTTCAAGGGTCATACCTTGTGTTCAAGGGTCATACCTGGTGTTCAAGGGTCATACCTGGTGTTCAAGGGTTATACCTTGAGTTCAAGGGTCATACCTGGTGTTCAAGGGTCATACCTTGAGTTCAAGGGTCATACCTTGTGTTCAAGGGTCATACCTTGTGTTCAAGGGTCATACCTTGTGTTCAAGGGTCATACCGTACCTCCATCCATCATATAAGTCGTAACAGCGACACCTGATCCTTAAGAGCCGTCTCATATTCCTCACACGCGGTTTTAAAAGTTTTAAATTCTTTGTCGAAATTTTCAAAAATGTTCGGAATGACTATGAAACTTTGGACAGGGAACCTGACTAATGACATGACTGAACCTAATTGACTGACATGAGATTCATTAGCTGCGGCCTGGCTAATTACCGCCGCACCACCACCTCCCATGAATGAACGCTAAGCCCTTTATGTCAATAAACCTCAGTGTAATTATCACTGAACTGTAACTCATATGGCTCTATCCTACTTACTCTGCAATGATATATATATATATATATATATATATATATATATATATATATATATATATATATATATATTAATGAAAACCTCTATAGCCTAATCGTTAACGTAGCTTCAGCATCAGTGTGTGTGTGTGTGTGTGTGTGTGTGTGTGTGTGTGTAATGGACTCGCGAGTGGTTCCAACGCGAATGTGAGCCACCTTTGGTGGCCGAGTGATATCGTCAGTGCAAGGAAAAAATCTCAATCACGTGGGTACAAGGACGTTCGCGAGAAAACATCCGACATATACGTGATAGAAACTGGAATGTGGTTCATCAGTTCAGTCTCGCCTGAGGAAACATATATGAATCCTTGTGAGGATCCGACGGCACGCAGGGAAGATGGCGACAGAATGACGTGATATGAGTCATCAGGAGTTATCACTTGTCAAGGAACTCCTCAATCTGCTCGCGGTAAAGTGAGTGAGGTTAACGGGAAACATCATAACGATCTTCAAGTTGCTGGAAGACCATGATGGTCTTAACAAATTTCAGATGTTTGTAATCCAATGATAATTCCGGACCAGATAACCGCACAGACACTGAGCAAGAAACATGTCAGGAAAGACGTGGCGAACATTTCTTGAGGAAGGAGGCAGTTGGTTAGAGAGGACGAGGAGAGCGCAGATTGTCCTGGGAAATATATATCTCGGTCTGGCCGTAACACATGTAGTTAGGACGAGAGAACCATAAGCGAAAGCTCTCTCCCTGTATGTAAATACATGTAATCTCTTCCTCTGAGAGAGAGAGAGAGAGAGAGAGAGAGAGAGAGAGAGAGAGAGAGAGAGAGAGAGAGAGAGAGAGAGAGAGGCTGGCGGCGTGCGTAGCCGTGATCAGAAGCAGCTGAGGTATTAGCCAGTGTGCAACACAGTACAGGCTCGGAAGGCAGAGTAAACATCAGTATACGCAGTGTTGTGGAGGGTAATGTGTGGAGGGCGTCGCCCTATGGTCACGTGGCGCCCTTGACGGGAACACATCACGCTCACATGTCCAACACTCCTGATGTACTACCTGGCGTGTCTCGTTTGTGACATGTACTGCCAGGCGTGTAGTCAACATAAGCACATAAAAATATGCTCTGGTCCCCAGGAAGCTCTGGTTGGGTTCAACCGAATTTGCTTTTCCTTCATAGTTTCCTGCAATAAGTTGACGCCTGGCTGGAGTGTAGGGGAACAAGTGTTGATCAACCAGCGCGGGTCGTGGTACACACCACTGTAACGACATCTCGCGGCAAACTTTTTGTTATCAAAGATGATAAGTTATGTTATACCAGAGTTACTGAGAAACACTGAGCAAATAAACCAAAAGAGATGACATGATTCAAATATGATAAAGCAAAAATGGAAGATGAAGGATCAGTCACGGAGAAATACTGAAGATTATTGTTAGATCTCAGTCATAATGTCAAGATGACCTGCAGAGGAAGACGCTCTCAAAACAGAAGTTTATCGAAGTTGAACAATTTAGGTCGAGCGTTTGCAACACTGAATACGATGGTTTAGAATGACTTCGAAAAACTTAACAGAAGAATATCTGATTAATAACGAGGAGAACAGTGTTCTTACAGTGAACAAATGAAAAATGTACAAATTGCATTACCAACAGATTTCCCAGAGATGGCCTTATAACTCATAAACCTAAGTTATAACAAATTAAATCTTTACCTCACTATGTGTGAAACTAAAAATGTTGTATATTTTGTTAAGTACCAAAGATGATGAGTGAAACAGGTGTTTGATGATAAGTTTGTAAGTGCAATCAAAGTTATGAAAGACAATCCACAAAACATCGAAATATTTCCTATCAAGTTAGCAAATTGAATCACATATCAGTGGAGACAATATCAAACTTTCTAGAGTTATCTTGCTGTGTAGTAGAGGATAGCTTGAAGCTATATTGTATTAGAAAGATAGAATGAAGAATTTACTGTTTCAGAAAGGAAGACTAAAAGCTTTCCTGCATTCAATAGGAAGACTGAAAGCTTTAAAAATAAACTTTGAAAAAATTTCACGATTCAGAATACCAAAAGAGCAAGCAAACCTGCATATCCTACACAGACACCTGAAGTGAGAGTAAACAATTGCCAAACACTATACAGACACCTGAAGTGGGGGTAAACAACTATCAAGCACTACTCATACACCTGAGGTGAATGCAGACACCATACAGATACCTGAAGTGATTGTAAACAACTGCCAAACACTACTCATACCCATGAAGCGAGTGCAGATAGCTGCCACACACTACACAGAAACTATATCAACAAATCAATTCACATAACACATAACCCCAGACTCTTACAGTAATACAACCCCAGGAAAACTGGTTTCCTGGGTTTTATATCTCATGTCTATCTGAACATGTATATATACATCATCATGCCTACCTCAACATGTATACATCATCATGCCTACCTCAACACGTATACATCATCATGCCGACCTCAACATGTATACATCATCATGCCTACCTCAACATGTATACATCATCATGCCTACCTCAACATGTATACATCATCATGCCTACCTCAACATTTATACATCATCATGCCTACCTCAACATGTATACATCATCACGTCCATCTTCGCCTGTCAACCTGCCCATCAACAGTATTTGAATCTTGCAATGAAATAAGTCGGTTACGATTGATACGACAATAGAATACACACACACACACACACACACACACACACAATATATATATATATATATATATATATATATATATATATATATATATATATATATACATATCAACAACTTGGGAAAGGAGTTAAATTTTGCATGTAAGTCAGCTGCTGTCTAGAAATCTGTTACGATCGTCTGACAGAAGGAATATTGAGCTCATGTGAAGCAGTATGAGAGAATTCATGAAAATACATCTTCCGTGACACTTGCAATATTACAGAAAAGAAAAATGTAAGGAAAAAGTCGAACGAAAACGAATACACTAAATCTTCAGAGATAAGAAAATTGAGAAACTGGATAAGGATGGAAAGAAAGGCAAGATAAAGACGAATTATATGACACGCGATGGTTGGAGGCTATGGTGGGGTGGAGTTCAGGAGCCGGGGGTGTGAGACGTCATCCCGACGTGAGGAACGAGTGAAGGATACACGACAACACACATGATAAGACGTCCATAACCAGCACTGAAGGACTTCTGGGGTAGCCGCCTACTAAACATCGACGTAAATAAGAAGAAAGTGGTTGGGTCCATGTGGCTGGAGACAGACACAGTGCACGGAGAACAGAAGACCTTTGGGGACGAGCTGCAGATGGCAAGGTCACACATGTTCGTACATACGTATAAATGATGCATTCGCCGTGGAAAGTTTTCCAGAAGGGAAGGTCAGTGTATCAAGAGAAGTGTGATTAGTGGTGGGAAGACGACTGGAACTGGACGGAAAGTAATATAAAATGAACTCGTTATCACACACAACAACATTTGCTGACAGTTGTCAACCCAGACAACACAAGTCAGGGACTTGGGGCTACGTAGCGGTAGCAAAGTTTCTCGCAATGTGGGGATGAGATGGAGCTTCCAAGGAATGTATTTTGGGGGCGAGTGGGAGAAGTCAGAAAAGTAGAAATTAGCTAAGGGTCTGAGTTGAGAAGGAAAGAGTTTATAAAAGTTGTGCACTACGAGTGTCTGGAGGTGCGAAAAGAACAGAACAGAACATCTTCTGAGACAACATGTCCATCTCCCGGGTCGCATCCTGCTGTCCTCCCGGACACACACCACAATCACAACAACTAATTATCCTCTCAAACCTTCTGCTGGTAAGAAAACAGCCCACAACGGTCACCATCTGGTCCCACGCTCCCCGCAGGACTACACGCCTTGGACAACCATAGGTACTAGATATCATAAACCTCTCTAACTAACCCAGCAAGAATCCTTCCCACCTCTATTACAAACACAGTCTGACACCTGCTCACCTCCATCCAGGACCTATCCCAACAATGCCTTCCCATCGTAAGCACACTCCAAATCTACCGCCCAACTCGGACACACACGACACATACATACATTATACCAGTGTGGAGTGGCAGTCATATATACATTATACCAGTGTGGAGTGGCAGTCATATATACATTATACCAGTGTGGAGTGGCAGTCATATATACATTATACCAGTGTGGAATGGCAGTCATATATACATTATACCAGTGTGGAGTGGCAGTCATATATACATTATAACAGTGTGGAGTGGCCAGTTTTCACATACTAACTCTTCCCCAGAATCCTGTTAATTCATTGTTGAATTAATCAAGTCTCTGTCTGGCCCGGGGCTATACCACACTAATGGTCTCCCCTCAGATTTACTTATAGAGTCGGTACACTGTACTATACCATACATCATCATCATCATCATCTGACAAGTCAATACAAACTACTTTCCACGAAGGAAACATTTCAAACCACACAAAAAACATGGTAGCACACTACGCCAGGCAAGTCGACACTGAACAAACGCGACCACTGAACAGCACAACCATCCTTATAAATGAACAAAAAACAAACTGGCACAACTTTCTCCAAACAACTGGCCATAAAATAAACAACAAAAATTGTTGCACACCGTAAAACACATTCATACATCACGCAATACCCCTCCACCCACGCACGAGGTCCTGCTCACAATACGCAATGCCCCTCCACCCACGCACGAGGTCCTGCTCACAATGCGCAATGCCCCTCCACCCACGCACGAGGTCCTGCTCACACTAAACAATATCTCTACAACCCAACACAAAAACCATACTTACAGTGAACAATACCCCTCCACCCACACACAAAGCCCTGCTCACACTACACTATACTATCCCCATTTCGGCTGCTACACAAACATTCCCATAAAACTGTACGCCGCATACACTAGCCACAAACATAGAGCACCACAAACCACTCTACAAGACGCCTACCAACCGAATTTCTAGTCCACCGTTCACAACTGCCGTTACACTGGAGGCAAAAGAATTACTCAGAAACCCACACTCTTCTGGTCCGGACAAAGTACTGAGCATCCATCTAGGTCTTCAAAATAATATTTAGTTGTTCTTTAATTCACATGACAACACTGAACCAATCTGAAACTTGGAAAACCTTCCAACCTACCCTTTCCTAACCGTTCCACTTCGCTGTTATGTAGTCTCCAGGAGAGTAAATGCTGACATTCCCTCTTGTCTTCACAAATAGGTTTTCAAGCTTTCCACCATCACTGTCTACAACAAACACCAGCAACATAAACTAAAAGGTTAAAGTGAGCTCCCTAAACCGCCATCCTTTACAATAATGATCGCCATAGACAAACACAAGGTATTCAACACCATTTTCTTGCCTCATCCGGGAACAAAATACTCGACGCCACACTACAAAACAACGGCAAACGTGCTTGGCGAACTTTCCTTCCAGGTACCAAGCGAATATTGTGTCCAACAAAGAACTGCAACCTCCCCTACGAAATTCCCAAAGGCATTGTTCTGTTTCCTACACTATTCAACCTCTTTCTACATTAACTACCAGCATCTCCTCAACCTTACTATATCTTTATTCTTACTTCCACAGATGTCTTATCCTCACTTTACAGGGAGCCAGTCTACCACTCACCACAAACAGTTTACAATAATATCTCGTGCTTCTCGAGCCATGGCCTCTTCGAAAGTTAAAGACAGTATCACTTTAAAAATCTTCAGTTAGCTTTCCGAACCCGACACACACAAATCAAACACAAATCCGGCCATCACACAGTTCAACTGACTCTCCCTCTTTGTAAAAGATCAACTGCATTATTCATCACATGTGATACATATAAAGCTCTCTGAACCAGAGAATGATGCCACACACACACACACACACACACGACACGTACACAGTTTACTGCAGCCGCACTCCTCCACACCCATGCCTGCCACCTCCACACAGATCTTCCACACCAGACCTAGAGAAAGGACCACCACGCAAGCCCTACACTTCAGTCACCTATGCAACCAACCTCCTCCATCCCTCCACCAACAACAACAGCCATCAGAACAAACAACCACAATCATACATACATACATACAGTACCCACAAGACACTTAACAGTCAGCCCCTTCTCCCCCCACGCCATTCCCAGCACTTCCTCTCCCAGGATATACATCTGAGACCACTCTACTTCTAGAGCTGTCTGGCCACCATTCACCACACAGACATTGAACAGACTCTACACAAGACCCTGCCTCTTTGCATTGTCATTATTCCGCGGGAAACAGAAAACATTAAACTTCGTCTGCCCATATTAGGCCAACATACCCCGCCCATCACCAGCCCAGCACAGACCGCCCATCACCAGACCAGCACAAACCGCCCATCACCAGACCAGCACAGCCTGCCTATTAGCAGACCAGCACAGACTGCCTATCACCAGACCAACGCAGACCGTCCATCACCGGACCAACACAGAGAAAATCTTAATATCCCGCTAATGGGAATCGTACGACACTCAGAAAGTCTGCCACATCCCTCGGGCGTTGCCGAGAATCTCGGAAAATGGAGATATTAAAGTTTTGTCCGTGTTGGGTTGGGGCGTGTTGTATTATTAGGTCGCATCAGAGGTCGTGCTCAAGGGTCGTCCTGATGTGCTCAAGGGTCATTTCGTCCTGCTCAAAGGGTCATTCTTGATCATACGTAGACTTTATCATGAGTGGGACTGGAATCTTAACGTCTTTGTCCTCTTCAAGGAGGATGTTCCAACGAGACTACATACTGTAGCTACTCCACAAGAACGACATAACGAGGCAGTAGAAGTACATTAGTGTTTGACAACAGTCACGTTACCATGAGAGCCACATAAACATTAAGGAATGTCGAGGTATGGGAAGTGGTTAAGAAATACCCGAGGTAGGTACAGACACTAGGTACAGACACCAAACTACAATAATTCTTCCTAAGCGGTACAATTACACCATTCCTTCAGTCTGTGAATATAAACGACCTAGTTACGTTACTAAATGAGAGCAATAAAGAACACTAAGTACTAATATCCCTCGACTAAGCAGCTCATATATAGAAACACAAGACAAACCCCAACTAAGCCAGCTACGAACACTTAGGTGTTTCACCTACGGCAGCTTCTCTTTCTGTCCCGTTATGTTACAAGTTTCTTTTGCTATGTAGGAGGCCTCATCACAGCACAAGACAAGGCATCTGGTGCTCCGTGAGGGAAAGATGACTTGGTTGCAAGACGTATCTACCTGTAACCTCATATTCACATGGTTCGTGTCAGCTGTTGTCACAGTCATGTTGTACAATTGGAAACTCCAGCGAATGCCAAAAGGGTTCTCTTCACACGTGGGAGCCGATGCATGACGTGAGTTAGCTTTCTTCAGTGCAGCAACTGCAAGTAGGACATTACATTCAGAAGTGTTTTGCCTGTCACGAGCGTGAGTCGTATTGACGTCCTGGTTACATGGTTTTGGAACCTTCCTGATGCTAGAGCAGAGCTGGACGAGAGTACTGAAGTACCGGCATGACGGCGGTGTATCGCGAGGTCGTCCACCAGATGTCAGGTGATGATGGTAGGTGTGTGTGGGGATATACAGGAGGACTTGCCTCGCCTGCTGTACCTCACTCGGGAGCTGGAGGTGCGTTACTGCGCCTGGGGTGGATCCGTATTTTAAACGTGTGTTGGGGCTGAATTCCTGAGACTGTGGACCTGTACCACAGCCTCTCTGTGCAGAAAGCTTAGAGTTGACACGAAACCTTGTTAAGCTGGGCGCCCGCTCAAGCTTTCATTGCCATCGAAGCTGGTAATCCTGTCTTCCGATTAGCGAAACATTCATGCACTTTATATTTTGTTACTAAAACTAAAAGACTTTATCAACCTGCATGTTAGGACAACTGCTAATTCTCATACTCCCAAGTCGTTCCGTTCTATCTATACATCTATACTTTTTCTATAAATGAGTATAATAAATGAAGTAGGGAAATCACTCTTGTATATACTGAAGGTAATTTTCTGCAGACGCGTATTGATAACCAACTGTGATTAGTCTCGTAGAACAAGTACCAAACAGTAATGTCATCATTGAGAGAGAGAGAGAGACAATATACTACAGAGCAGCCAGGGATGCTACTAAAAAAAAAAAGTAAGTGTCCACCTTGTTAATGACATGCTTTGAGATGACTTAGAGGTCGGCCGCACAATGCTTGCATGTGTTGGTTTAGTCTTTGAAGGACGAGCCACTATACCCAAGGGTCTTACCGTCGTGTTCAGGAGTGACACCATCGTGTTCAAGAGTTTGATCACACTTGTTCCTGACACCGTATCAATAATACAATGTGAACACTACTACACTACAGACCCTCCCTCGCCCCACGCACAGCTGGCACTTTGTTTACATGACTCACGTGTACACAGATTACGAACAAAATGCTACACACATGAACAAAACGCTACAAACGACAAGTCATTTCTCTCATGACTCTATGGCAATATAAACTACGAAGGTCCTAGTGTGGACTTCGCATTGAAGTACCTATGTTGACACTGCCAAGGACAGACAGACAGACATAGACAGACAGCCTAATGGCAATATACTCTCCTTGAACACAAGGTTGAGGATAACATCTATAATTACTGGCATTTCATATAATATACGTAGATTTTGTTCTTCAGTGTGACGATATAACATCCCACTAGAACAGAAACCACGTATATTAGCAACGGGTGAACAAAAAGACGAACAAGAATGCGCAAGTGTTGGCTGTACAAAAATACGGAGGTGGTGTTCACCCTCTTGAACAGTGGAATGTTCATTGTTGAGTCACTTTTCCCCTGGGCGAGGGGACCAGCTGAGGGGCGCCTGCCCGACCCACGAGAACTGCCAACTTTTACAGCTGTTGGTTGGGTCAGCCGCACGCTGGTGGGTGGCCGGCTAAAAATCTAACAGAATCCCACCTTAGAATTCCCGAACGTTAATGTCACCTGCTGCCGGCAATATCGTGAGGCCTTTTTCTGTAACGCAGAATTTATTTAAATTTCACAACAACTTTACCCCAAAAATTCCCACATGTATTACCAATATAATGAATGAAATACATAATTACCATCCCGGTGATTGGTGTTGCCTCATAGTAGTTTATGGTCGAGTGGAGTCAAGATCAAGTTTAGGTCTGGTTGGGGTCAAATCTTAAGTAAGGTTTACATAAAGTTGGGATCAGGCTAGGTCAGGCTAAGGTAATTTCTAAGTAAGGATTTAAGACAGGTTTAGGAGTGCTCATTTCAAGTTAAGGCGAGCAGGCTCTGATAATGTGGCGACAGATTAAGTTCAGGTTTTCGTAAGGAAAAGTTAAGTGGACGGCCGCAGTACACAAACACTTCCCTAACACGCCCTTGTGTAACATCACACACACACACACACACACACACACTGCTCTTCTTGCACTCCTGGTGGCCTGAGCTGCAGCAAGTCAAATGACAATCGTTCTTTTTTCTATGCTTCCCCAACCCATTTACACTTCTAGTTCATCTGCTTATCAAACACTTACAACATTTTCTATATTTCGGTCGTTTCTCTTCTGCCGTGTGTTCACTTGACTGACCTTGGTAAAACGCCGATAACTTTGGTGTTTGATTTTTGATTGTCGTACAGTGTCCGCAATTTTTTCCTGAGTTCCACCAGCGGTCCTTTGTTGCTGGAGTCTTTGGCGACTGTGTGTGAAACTTTAAGTTTTGGGTCTATTTTTCCGTTTCCTTTCTCGGGTTTGTTTCTCTTTGCTGAGAAAGTTACGAGGGTTTTCGTCCAGCTCGTTTCTTTATAAAGGCTGAGGTCACTCTTAATCTGGTTGGCATTTTCTTGTTTTCTTATCCCTGGTATGTGTGTGTTGCTTACCTCTTGTTTCTGGTGTATCTATAGGCTTATTCTAGACACAGGTTTAAAGATCTATGTTATTTTTCTAATATTTTCATTTGCTGGGTTGAGCTCCCTCTCCAGCAGTGATCTATATAATGTCATCATAAAGTTTACCATCGCTAGTGTTTCATTTGCTGATAAATGCTAATCCTGGACTAATATTCTTCTCAGCAGTGGTAAATTCTGTTCTTTTTCCTTTCTTACAGACATATAAATTTTCAACAACAACAACAACAGTAATAATAATAATGATAAAAATGATAATAATAATGATAGAAATAATAATAATAATGATAATAATAATGCTAATAATAATAAGAATAATAACAATAAAATCATGATAAAAGAAAGGTTTGATAATAGTGATGTAATGATAATAATGCAAGACTTCCTTCGCAACTAGCCGTACGTATAGACACTTTACATATGTAACATATCTACATATTTCCTAATTTGTTTTCTTGTAGTTAGGAAGGTGGGTGTTATGCTCTCGTTTGTCTGAAGTCTAACACAGGACCTGTGTGTTCCTGGCGGGGGTCAGGCGTCAGGGTCACGGGTCATGGCAGGTCATACACAAGTTAGGGAAGGAACTGAGGCACAACTAACATTATAACAGGACATGTTCGTAATTGCTAACATCTCCAGAGGTCACGTTACCCAGAATGTCAGGACGGATGGTGTGTGTGTGTGTGTGTGTGTGACAAGTAATGGTAAAAGTGATAATACATCACAATATACAAGATCTAAACAAGCTTAACGCACTTGTATAAAAACAAACCGTAATGTATGAACGGTTATATAACTGTATGTCAGAATATTTCATACACACCACAATGCATAACACAAATATTATATAATGTTAGTGAAATTTTTATTAAGAAAATCCAACAAACATTTCTGATCATCAAACCTATCACCAAATTACTCAGTGATTTATATAATGAAGAAGAGGAGAAATCGTTAATGATGCATAACTAATAAACTCATTATCACAACATTTACTTGGGGTTTATTTGTTTGCTTGGACGAGATTGGATGATGACGTGCAACTGGTGGATGGACAAACGCACCTCTGGCCACGCTGAGACACTATTACGATATGAATAATGACGAATCATTAAGAACCTGGTCTGCAGAGAATAGAAGTTTTCTCTCTAGAGTCAGTTGACTTAAAATTCTCTCCAAGAACACTGTGAAATTCAAATTTTCTCTTGCACTAAAATATGAATTTCATAAACATGATTTTTGACATGTTCTCACCGTCAAGTGTATGAATCAAGAACACCGAGGCCAATCGTATAACATATACCGGGAGACACATATCGATATAATTAGGAAATTCTTGGGCGATTGTATCTTAATGATATACAGATTACATCTGTTTGGACTGATAATATATATATATATATATATATATATATATATATATATATATATATATATATATATATATATATATATATATATATAACAAATGTCGGAGACAGAATTAGTACTAACGAGAGGAGGCCCACACTCAGGGTATAATGTGACGTGAGTACTGCAGGGCAAACATTTGCAACCATTCCATTTCCTTACCCATGACGGGCTTGGTCGTTAGTAGGGAAGAAATGAGTACACTAAATTAATGTCTGTGATGAGAAGATACAAGAGAAATACTTGAGTGTTATGCTAGCAATTATCACAACTGGTATGATAAATGAGTATCATATAATTGGAAAGATTCTGAGACAAACTAATCAAAGATATGCTTCACTGAGGAGAACCGTGGAGACCCGATCTTTGGGTGCAAATGAACTTGTAGTAATAAACAACTTGCTTCCCTGCTGCATGTATACAGCAGAGCACGGTAATGGGGGCTAGAGACTGGTTAACATAGTGAAGACTGGAGACTCGTCAACGTAGTGGGGACTGGAGAATGGTCGACCTAGTGAATGGAAATACCAATTTCATGACTATATTTCTCCTGTACACCTTGAACTTTACAATTTTTACTAGACTTCGAAATCAAGTACCATGGAACCTAGACAATGGGATGTATCAGTTGTCTACTGACCCTGACCTAATGTAAACTAAGGTCAGAGGTCGACCCCACCTCAGGTTGGGTCACCACACATCACCAAGCAAGGCTCACTATCCTCTCTCACCAGCTCACTCCCTCTCACCAGCTCACTCTATCCTTCCATTTGCTTTTCATCTTCCCTGTCTCTTCCCTGTGCTAATATCCGCTTTCACTGGTTCTTTTATTTATTCTCCCCACCTACCATCTTCTAAGTATCCCTTCACTTCCGTTTTCCTTTATCATTACCTCCATATCTTACCTGCGTCTCATCTCGTACAGTAACCTCTCCTTAAGCCACCAGCCCATATCAGAACTTTAATGACCACCTTACTATTCTAACTGCCTGTTTACCGCACGAGAGAACTGGCTGCTCTAATCCTGGAAGTAGAGTAACATTTTTTTTTTCTCTCTTGGACATAGAACTCATAATTTCAGTTGGCTGTCCCCTCGCTATTACTTAGAGATGTGAACACCTGCGCCACATGGTTAGTGGTAATGTCCTCTATATATCTGAGCTTCACAGTATTAAACATTTTGCATCTTTTTCATAAATGTTTTAGGTTTTCCTTCCTGTCCCGCACACTAAGTAAGGACCACAGTAATCTCGCACACAACACAGCCTCGCCAGACACACCGGTCAGTATCTTAGTCAGCTTCGCCGGGGCACAGCAGCTACGCAGCACTCTTACAAATCTTCTTTCCTCCCGTAAATGTCAGTTTAGCTTCTGTTTCCACATTCTAAGTGTTGACCATCTTGGTGTTAACATTGATCATGTATGAGAGTCTGTTATTCCTGCATTTGTTCACACACTTACTGAGGCATCTTCATGAGAGATTTATACTCACAATGCTAAAATTTCTCCAAGTCCATAAACGTATAAAGTATTGCACAAACTTGATATATTTCTTTTATTCATTAGCCCCAAATATATGATATATCTATACATTCTAAAAGATAAATTCTCTTCTCGCGAATTATCATTCTGAAAATGAGTATGTAACGCACACATTTCATGGCTTTGTGACCCTTCCCTCCTCATCGAGGATTACAGTCTGTCACTTTGATAATCTTGTCACTCACAGTTGTGTCGCCCTCCCTCCTTCCTCCTTCACCGAGCCAGATAATCCCTCAGTAGTGCCCCGTTCATCTGTTTTTATCTGATGATTATCGCACATAACGCGGCACAACAGTCATCAGTTTCATGAGTATATGATGCTCATCTTACGTTCCTGGACATAACAGTTCCTCCTCACACTCTCTCTCCGGTGTCTCGCCTGAACCTAAAATGCTGTTACTGTGCATCATCTGAAATGTTCTTATTACTTGATCATCTCCTAAAGTCTGCTCTTTAATCATGTTCATACCTTACTAATGCCCTGCTAATGTATTCATCAACACATGATGCTCTCCTGATGCATTCATTAATTGATGCACTCAACTCCCTAAGAACACTTCCTCATGGTCTTCCGCAGGAGGGTACCATTTATTCCGTATTTTCTCCTATGTTTTTCCTTGCTGACACTTACTAAGCGATCTCATACCGGAGTGTTGATGATTCCTAGAGTATCTACACTCACTAACAGCTGTGGTCACAGGTAATGAACATTCTTACAAATCTTTTTATTCAGAAAATTACTTCCAAATGTCGTGTAACTCTGCTGTACCTTGCCATTACGACCAGGTGACCTCACTAACAACATACGTCGAGTTTCATATCCGTCCTCAATCTTCCCTTCCATCATCAGTCAACCCTGACGTGCAGCCCTCAATAACTACAGGTAATCTGTCAGATAATTAAGTCTAGCTCCAGTCATTCTGCCCCTGAGCTTCACTCACGCTGTATTGTACCCTAATTCACTATGCACGGGAGCCTTAATACGTATGTCTAGTGTAATATGAGGTTCACATTGCGGTAATGGTCAGTGGACCTACAAGCACCCAGATCCTGACTTCTTCCCGGCACAACAATGATCTACAACATCACCACACACACACACACACACACACACACACACACACACACACACAACCGCCACACCCACACACGGTCACAACAGCCACCACACCCACACTATGTCAACGTCACCACCACACCCACACATTGTCACATACAGCCACCACACCAACACACGGTCACACACAACCACCACACCCACACACTGTCACATACAGCCACCACACCCACACACTGTCACATACAGCCACCACACCCACACACTGTCACACACAACCTCATCGACTGTGCCAAAGTCAGTAGACCCGCGAACCCTCTCCACCCTGACCATAGATGTGTGCACGCTTCAATAACTCCACCACGAGATTTACTCTGCCAGCAAACTCTCTAGGTTCCTGTCACGACTGAAAAACAGCAGCACTTCACTTAATTTTTCCTTACATCTTTGCATGTACATGACCCTCCTTATCTCTCCCAAAATACTACAACAACAACAATAATAATAATAATTATAATATTAATAATAATAATAATGATAATAATAATAATAATAATAATAAAATAATAATAATAATAATAATAATAATAATAATAATAATAATGATAATTATAATAATAGAGCTTCCGCACCAGTCTACACATCTTTGCTTCTTGTTTAACAAGTGTTGGTGGCCTGGCATGTGGCAGTAACCAGCGTTAACATCAACACAACTGGTAACATACCGCAACCAACTTGACTTTTTCAACGGCTTGCCTGACGCCTGGACGTCCTTCCCCAGCAGCAGCAACACTCGTCAGCCAGCAAGTAGGTAACACATCTGGGATCTGCTTGGTTATGGTCCTAGCGGAAGAGCCACAAGCCTGTGGTGCTGTTATATTGTTCAGAAATTAGCGCTCCTTACAGCAAGTCACAGTCCTAGTCGTCTCACCTGATCTGCATGTGTACATGACTTGCTTTGTAGTTTTCTGCTCAGTTTTACTCCTTCATAAAATCATCTTAAACTCCGTCTTTCACCAACTCTGATCCGCTGATCCAGCATTTATCGCTTAATTTCTCGAGATTCATGAGGCAAGTTTTGGGTAGCTCAACCCTAAATGAGGCGTCTTTGAGGGAAAATTGAATATCATATTAGGTAATCTCTCAGAATTTGGGAGATAAATCTTTTCATATTCTAGTAGGAATTATTCGAGTTCTTGCTATTTCAGAGAAAAGATGTGTTGAACGAGTCACGGTGACCAAGTCAGAGCAGAGGGACTGACTCGAGTTTTGGATCAGTCTCAACCTGTCCACGATTGAGTCCCTGTGATCAACTGCTTCACTCTCCTCTCTTGTTCTTCGCTACCCATTCTTCTACTTGTATTATCGTTCTCTGTTTCTTTACTCTCATGCATATTTTTCTTGCTCAGAAAATGAAATATTCTTCCCCACTTCAGTATATTCAACCCGAACACCCACAGCTTCCTAGTGCCAGGTCTTCCTCGCCTGATGGGGCTGGGGTGCTGTACCTAGACCAAGACAGCAGTGTGAGTGAGTCCTCACATACTCACTCACAATAGCTGCCTGCTCCCTGCTCTTATGAACTTCCCTGTAAGCCTGTTATTACTCCTCCCTCCCCACCTTCCTTGTCTACCATCTTACAAAAGTTCTCGTCTGATTCTCCGCCCTCATCTGTTCTTCAATGTCTCCACGCACCTACCTCTCTCTGCTCCCTGCTGACCTTTTGTCCAGTGCTGCCGTACTCATCAGCGAAGCTATTGTGTCACGTAACCAGCGGGAACAGTGTGCGGCACCGGGAGCTGAGGAAATGGAAATGAGAATATCTCGGGACGATGCAACTTCCGTCAGGAGGTGAGGCGGACAGCGCTACCCCCCCCCCCCCCCCCCCCCCCCCCCCACACACACACACACACACACACACACACGCACAAACACACACACACACACACACACACACACACACACACACACACACACACACATACAGGTTTCAGGAAAACGCGATTTACAGTGCTTCAGATGGGGGGTACAACTGTGGTAGCTGTATGGAGGTAAACACCTATGGGACCGTAGGTAAGGACAGGGAATTCCAACATCAGAATATAAAAGAAAAGGTGCGAAGAGTTTCTTGACGTTTGCAGTGAAGAGATCGATACTTTATTACTTTGCTAAAGATTAGCGAGAATTTCAGGAAAGAGGCAGGGAAATATGGTTCAGTAAAAGACGTCAGAAATGCTGAAGACCACAGTGGTGTGCTGTGGAGATATGAGAGGAACAACTGTCAATCAGCGTTTGAAAGGTATAAGAAAGTGACATACATACATACATATATATATATATATATATATATATATATATATATATATATATATATATAAATATATATATATATATATATATATATATATATATATATATATATATATATATATATATATATATATTAAAAACCAAGCGGTCGAGGCAAGAGAAAATCTGAAATTTTTCATGAATGTCGCTGGAGTGAAGTGCGGGGTAATCAGACCATGGGATTCAGAGGGAAGGTTGCTGAAGATAAGAATGTTAACTTCCTAAGTGTATTCCCAGTGAAGGACACTATGATCCCTTCTTAAATAGATCGAGGGAAGTAAGGGAAAGCATTGGAATGATCAGGAAAGACAAGTATCTGCTGAGGGATTTCGATCCATATACAGCGAATAGACCTGACCACATTTCACGACATGCACCCGCAGGCGACACACCTGACAAGCAGCA
Organism: Panulirus ornatus; assembly: GCF_036320965.1. Lineage (NCBI taxonomy): Eukaryota > Metazoa > Arthropoda > Malacostraca > Decapoda > Palinuridae > Panulirus > Panulirus ornatus. Next base: position 30,881,986 of record NC_092239.1, on the reverse strand, counting down.
GCTTCAAATATTTTTCAAGGAATCGTTGGGAAAGGGTTTAAGCACGCATGGCTGGGCAATTATTTCAATCTGGAGAGAACTGGAAACATTTCACCAAGACAGCGAGCGGCCTGTGCACCGTTTATACGAGATCTGTTTTTAGATTATGAAAATAATTACTGTAATACAAAACATGCAAACATGTAATTTCTGAAATGCATAGCTTCAGATAAACAGTTATTGTTATTACTATGCACAATTATATATATATATATATATATATATATATATATATATATATATATATATATATATATATATATATATATATGAAAGGTATGCATGCGATAGAGTGAATTGGAATGATATGGTATACAAGGGTCTATGTGCCGTCAAATATGCAAAATGATATCATAAAATGATGCTTGATGTTCCTTCAGAACTCAAATGTTTTTGATCAGATAAGCATGGTTGGCATTCTCCATACAACAGTTAAAATATGGACTGAATCTGTTCATACAAAGCGGCTGGGGTAAACCATAGACAGGTCTGTAGGATCTGGCTGTGGATAAGGAGCTGTGGTTTCGTCTATATAAGGTTTGGAACCTCAGATGTTGTTTTGCGATTATTAATGTTTGTGATCAAGTTGTGAAATAATATTTTTTACGTATTTCATAAGTTCTGGCTATTGATAATCATGTGCTATCAGAGACTATCTTAGGTTATTCTTTAAGGTGAAAAGAAATCTATATTACAATGTTGAAAAAGTATTTTGCCTGAAAAATACCCTGAAATATTTATTACCAGCATTTCTTGCCAGTTTACTTAAAAATGTTTGCTTTAAAATCTCATTTTAGGTCATATAACTCAAGGTGACACAGTGACAGACAGACATATAGCATCGCCTCCTGACACCCCTACTCTCCTCACGGCCCACAAGCACCAGCCAACAATCCATGAAGAATTCAGTATTACCAACACACACACACACAGACAACCTTTACACTGTGGCATGTATAATATGCAGCTTCTTCACACTGGGTCTGGCAGTATTGTGGAGTATGATCCCTTCTACCACGGTTTAATTGGATTTGTCTGAATATTCAGCTTCGTTCCCCGACTACTGGATTGAATGTAAAGTTGATTATTTGACTGGCTGTTGACAAGGCATCACTTGGGATTCCATTTTCCTAATGATTATCTTGCACTGGTTTGAGAGGACACAGTCTTTATAGATGATGCAGAGCTGTAACTCCTGTACCACCTCTTTGAAACCCTGTGATAATTGCTGACGTCTACATTTTCAAATAAAAGTTTGATCTAACACTGAATTGGTTCACGTCTGGTACGGTGATGCTTGTGGCAGTCACTACCTTCATTAACGACTAGTCGTCCAGTTCATGTTGCTCCCAGGGCTCTCAGTGAGGAGCAAGAAATGTAAGAAAAGTAACTTGAAACTTCAGTCGACGATTCTGTAAGCATCCGCGATGAATCATCTGGTCGCTGGAGGCGGGGCTCTGCCTTAGGAGATAATTAAGAAAAATCAGAAGAAAATTGAGAGATAATATTGATGCGTAGTGAGAGACTCCGAACTGGGAGGAGCTAACAGGAGCGAGACAGGCCAGTTAGTAGGGCCAAGTAAAGACTAATGCGTCCAAATGAGGTCGTGAGAACCCCAGGATAGTAGCAACCTAAGAGCACAGGTCATAGTGACGTGGCTGACAGTTTGATCGAGTGGCCAGGCTGACGAGGGTCTCGACCCAATGTTCAGTAATCATGAAGAAGACTGAGAAATTCTGCATCAAACATTACAGGTGAATTTTCGTGTATTACTTGTACAATGGCAGCTAAGATCACTCAGCCATTGCCTAGAGTGACACATTCTATCATTTATTTTTCCCAAGTTCTTTTATCCTTCCTTGGTACAGGACGTCACCAGTATTCCCTTACTGTCACCATTCTTGATTATGCTGTAATGTCACTTCTCCTCGTCACTCTATCAACATCATCTTGCTCCACACACTCTACGAACGTCCCCATTCTTCCTATGGTGTCACCGTCCTCACCCTGGTCTGATGGCTCATCAACCTTTCCCTGGTCTAATAGCGATATCGCCCTTCTGCTCTAATGGCTGTATAACCCATTTCCTTGTCTAATGTCGTCACAGCCATTCTTCCTCTGGTCGTGAAGATGTGTCCTCAGCCTCCTCTGGTCGTGAAGATGTGTCCTCAGCCTCCTCTGGTCGTGAAGATGTGTCCTCAGCCTCCTCTGGTCGTGAAGATGTGTCCTCAGCCTCCTCTGGTCGTGAAGATGTGTCCTCAGCCTCCTCTGGTCGTGAAGATGTGTCCTCAGCCTCCTCTGGTCGTGAAGATGTGTCCTCAGCTTCCACTGATTTAATTCAAAAGTTTTCTGAAATGGTAAGAACATTTTTCCTCGCACACAAATTTTCACAAGGATTTAAAAGAATTAAGACATTGTCTTAACAGTTTTACGAAACGTAAAGGCAGCATCCCTTCAAACGCACCCATAACCTCCTCTCAGGAGAATGATCGCATTAAGAAACCGCAAAGCGTCGCTTGGAAACTTGTCGCCTTAACGTAACAGTTTCGTCAAAGTGAACGCTTACCAACAACCTTCCTCTTCCCTCGCTGACTTCTGTTATGGGCGTGTGTGTGTGGATACGTTTACTGGATGTAACAGCTCACTCTTAAAATGCCATGAAGACACGCTCAACGCATCTACTGGAAATTTCATTAGTTGTCAGTTTGTTACGAAATGATATTAAAAAAAAAACGAGAGGTCGTCAGTGTATACGTCCCAGACCAATCGAAATAAATTATGATCAAGTTGGAAACAAACAGTATTTATAAAACAATACTGCCAATGTGGCTGAACTCCTAAGCAGAGAGTGTAGCATAACACCTCAGTGAAAAATAGATGGAAAATAAAAGCAAAACTTTCTCATGTGTAATGGAGTTGTTTGTTGTACAGTGGTATTACTATTTTCTCAAGTGGAAAGGCGAGGATATTCTTTATATTACAGTCGCCATGAAGCAATATATAACATTAATTGCCATATATAGAAATAAGAAACGTCAAAATGAGGGACAAACACATTTAAGACAGAGGACGAGAGAAATGAAAGTAGCGACTAAATAAATCATGAGAGAGAATAAAGGAAGGAATGAGAGAGGTTACTCAGAAGTACGGGACCGTGGAGGGCACATGGCTGACCTAACAAATGAGGTCCTCACATGCCACACAAACTGGTTAAAGTGAAACTAAACGTTGGTTGGTCGTGAATGTTGCTCGTGAGGTGCACAAGACCAGTGTTGGTCGTGAATGTTGCTCGTGAGGTGCACAAGACCAGTGTTGGTACAGTACATTGATACAATTACTTTCCACATTAACCAAAACATATTCGCTGAGGCAAATCATGCCAGACAACACATGACTCGTAATGATGTCTAGTTCTGGCTGGTTGATGGCCAAGGGAAGAGCCATCATTACTCTTGCACAAGACCCTAACCCTCGAGTAATACAGAGGTATTCACCTTCTCTACAGCTGAACGTTTCTTATGGAAAGAATTTTTCCTTCACATTGAGTTTACAACAGAATAGTTTTCTTTTACCACGTGTCTGTATTTCTCATCTTTTGTGGCTGTATTTATTGTCAGTCTCTCAGCTTCACTTCTTTTCTATAATTCTACCGCTGTCAATATCACCTGCTTCTATTTTCTCACTCTGTTGACCACTCAGGCTCTGTGTTAACTCTAACATTCCCTCATTCTGCTGAAGACTGTGGTATTCATCATACAGGAGGCCTGTGGTCCCGCAAGTTTGGGCCATCCTGAGTCTTAACATTCAACACACTGTGTGCGAAGGGCGATATAAAGCTCTCCTGCACGCCCTGCTCACCCACCACATACAGAAAGCTAAAGAAAGTCGTAAGTCTTCCCACATACAGGCCAGTATAGTGTCTGAGGCCCAGGACACCATAATGCTACTGTCTCGGGATCACTCACAGAACGCCTACTATACATGACCACAGGACACCATAACATCCCACATGTCTACGCCACGCTCAGCCTGACCAGACACCATACAGTGGCCACAGAACACCACGAGGCCCTGCAGGTCTGGGCCGGCCACACTCCGCCCTCAGTATTTGCTGATGCAACTGGCCCCAGGTGGCCGCCGCCGACGACACAGCTGCTCCCGGCATGAATATTCATGCCCCAGCACCGCTAATCCTGTTGAGAGACGCAAAATAATAGCCGTTGCAGTGAGCGAATATCTTTTTATTTCTCTCATTCATTTAGCTGTGACGGAGAGAGAGAGAGAGAGAGAGAGAGAGAGAGAGAGAGAGAGAGAGAGAGAGAGAGAGAGAGAGAGAGAGAGAGATCCCGTATACAACTACCGACAGGAAGCCAAGCACACCCTCCGTGTAGGGCGGCAGAACACGGGGCCAATAGAGAATGCACGTGCCAACAGTAAACAAACCAGGAAGCGGAAATTTTCAGGATATTAATTAAAAGTGCGCGTCCTTAATGAGCAAACAAACTGGGGAGCCTCTCCTCCATTAGCCTGGAGCAGAGCCCGTCCCTCGCGGCCTGCGGCAGGAACAATGCATCCTACAAGTGAAGGCTGCACTCCACGCGAGATTAAAGTCCTCCACATCGCCAAGTCCAACTTGTCCACGACAGAACAAAGGCTTGAAGTTTGGTGCTCTCGGCTCTACGAAACATTGAAGGGGACGCTCAAGTTAATGGAGGCGGCCAGTGTTAATGTCATGACAGTTTGGGTGTATTTCTTGGTTTGCCGTGAGCAGGGAAGGGAAATTACGGCCTGTGCATTTACATCCGAGCCTGACGCCGACTTCATTGCTTTATCACTAAATGATGGAGTAGAACTTCATCACAGCAGCTGGACTATACTGCCTGATTCTCACTGATGTGTAAGACGCAGGAGGCCGGCTGAGACGGTCCAGCTCTCTCTCTCTCTCTCTCTCTCTCTCTCTCTCTCTCTCTCTCTCTCTCTCTCTCTCTCTCTCACTTGTTCGCCAGGAAAACTTGATACAATCAAAGGAGGATCAACAGAAGGCCAGAGAAAAGAGAAACTCAAAAGTGCAAAATGGATGGATGGTACCACGGACCACGACGCTCATAACCCTGACGAGAACACAGGAGGAAGGTCGAGCACTACGAGGCCAGGTCATGACGTGGGGGCGCGGGTACGACGGAGCCCAGTGACGGTACCGCATGACACCCACGCCTTCGTACCACATGACACCCACGCCTTCGTACCACATGACACCCACGCCTTCGTACCACATGACACCCACGCCTTCGTAAGGATGGAGAGAGAAAGAGAGACGGCAGATAAGACTATCAATATAACTATCATTATTATTATCATCAATATCACAATTATCATTGTAATTATCTTTACTATCATAAACACATGCACCCAACCGCAAAAGCATAATCACATACCTACATAGAACACACACACACACACACACACACACACACACACACACATACATACATATACATATTTTTTCCTTTATTATGTTAGCTATGGTAACCTGAGCCAGGTACCTCTGTTATAAACCAACCCCTAAGGGTGGATGAACAGCTGGATTGACTGTGGACACACTGCCGCAACCAGGATTAAGCTAATCGCTACACCACGGAGGACCATACATGCGGATACACAAACACATTCTAACAAGTACACACACACACACACACACACACACACACACACACACACACACACACACACAGTGAGAGAAGCCTGCTTGTTTTCAAGGTAAACAATCCTCGGAAAAGATTTGATGAACTTGATCAAATATTTACTAAAAATAATGAAGGCACAATCAGGTCGGTGCAGGGAGACCAGCTGTGTTGGTGACGGAAAAGTTCCAGTAATGGGAACACCTGCATCCCCTGGCGGAGGGAGAGGGGGAGGAGTTCTAAGTGACGTTTGCACGAGATCAAATTGTTCATTTTTCATGTCATTGAACACGCTATGGTGAGAGCCATGAACACGTTCTCAATACTTGGTGGTGTCTGTTTCGTGTATAATAACCTGTATATGGAACACATCAGTTGTAGTAACTTCCTCACCTTCCACCTCGCCTGAGAAGTAACGTCACAATGCTCGGATGTCAATAACCGTTCAGTGTTACTGAGGAAATAACGATGAGATCAAAGAGGAACCGAAATGACAAGAAGTACATGTTAAGAAACTTTACAACGTTCAGCAAATTAACGCCTTGAACTCGGCGTTACGACCATTGGGTCATGTCCTTTGCCTTTGAAGTGTCATGTCGAAGGACATTTCATTTTCCAGAGAGTCGTAGTGTTGTGCTCAGAGGGTTATGAACATAATCTGGAACACATCATTCCGAAGTCAGAGGAGAGAACAGCGACACAAGAGGTTGTGTGTGAGGTCTGTAATGAATGAGTCAGAGGAGAAGTGACAGTAGCAGGATGTTGTGAGAAAGGGTCAGAGTTATGTAGCTCACAGGACGGCCAAAGGCCAAGTAAAGATGAGACGTACTATGAAGGTAAGGAGGTCACATCAGGCGGGAGACGGCGAGGTGCACACTTTGTGTTGAAAGATATGACTCCACACTTAACCGATGAAACATGCGAACACTTCGTTGTATAGCTCACGTAAAGCAGTACAGTTTCACGTCTGAATATTCCTGCCTAGTACAGCCTTGCACAGTGTTTCTGCCCAATAAAGGTATGGAAGAGCTCAGATACAGTGAGTGCAGGACATACATAGTTGCTTGGTGTGACTACTATTCATTCGATTCGGCATTATGGTACACATCTTTGCTTCCAATTCAATCATGCCTCACTAGTTTCTTTCACTACAGTCATGAATGATAAGTTTCGATTCTATCATGGTCCATTTGTGGGATTAACGTCAGCTGAGGGAACATACCAGACCTAAACTAAGGCATCATATGGCCTCCTCCTGTAATCTACTCATGAAAGTTCAATACCTTCATGAAGTGAGTGATGAACCTCTCAGTAGATATCAAATCTTAAAGAACATTCAGAAAATGTTCGTATATAGTTCTCTATAAAGCAATATATTGTGTACTTGAATAATGGCTTGGAACCATTTAGATCACAGACAACATAACTCATTTCCATTAACAGTATAGACGACTATGTCTCTTAGCGTAGCAGCAATATGTGTCACTACAGACATGGATATGAATCTCAATAAAAGAAATGAATTACATCACCACAGTTGCATCACCACAGTTGCATCACGACTAATTAAACCGGAGGTCGCTGCTGACCCATGGTTATTGACTCTGTTGTGAATACAATTCGTGCCTCGATTAAATCTTAATTAAAACTGAATCAACAACATAGGGCGAGGTTCGGCACTTGTTTAGTGGGATAATGAAGCAAAATGTGACACATGACACCACAACATAGCACAAGGTGCCACAATATGGCACCTGACACCACAACATGAAAGATCATTGACAGAAGACATGAACCATGTTATGACTTATCAGTGACACATACATATGCAAGGCATGTGATAATACAGGAATGTATCATATGATACGAGATGAGGTAAATGAAGAACCTATGATATTGTACACTACACATCATATGGCATATATATATATATATATATATATATATATATATATATATATATATATATATATATATATATATATATATATTGGAAAGGATCACAGTTTTGTGCGTGATCAAGATATTCCTATGAGTCCACGGGGAAAATGAAATACGAAAAGTTCCCAAGTGCACTTTCGTGTAATAATCACATCATCAGGGGAGATACACGAAAGTGCACTTGGGAAATTTTCGTGTTTCATTTTCCCCGTGGACTCATAGGAATATATATATATATATATATATATATATATATATATATATATATATATATATATATATATATATATATATATATATATATATACTTACTACTTCTTGCAACAGGATTCCCTGCTATCAGTACTCAGGGAGCTGGGTCTTGTGGTCTTAACCTGAGGTCTATAATGACAGGCAGTTGTGGTACTGGTGAAGGTAAACGACCAATGAGTTACCTTAGAGAGGTGAATTGAACCTAAGCCATGAGTCCACAGATCCATTGGTTTTCTTGGGTCAACACAAGCCAACACTCCGTCACTACGTACAGTGTTGTGCATCAAATGGTAGGTATGTTAGGGAGACGCCACACACACACACGGTCTAACACAGACAAGAGCTTGTGATGAAAAATAAAAAAAGAAAATGAGTTATAATGTGTTAACACATAATGCGTCTGCAAAATTGTGATGTATGCTCTAAATATTGACTTTCTAAAGATGGATGATTGCCATGACTCTGAGCAAACATTGACGTCAACAAAGTCGACATCAACAAAGCCGTTTGCCTGGAGTCATCTTGGTCGAGAGGAAATGACCCAGAGTCTCTGGGGAGAGGGAGGGAGGGGCACAGGTTTACCAACACACACAAAAAAAGAAAAATGAATTTTACAATTTCAGACCCGAGAAGATAAGTACACATCTGTGAACAAAAGAATTATTGAAGATGGTGATCTCTTATCCTGCTACAACATAGATAATGGAACACACACACACACGCACACACACACACACACCACACACACACACACTACACACACACACACACACACACCACACACACACACACACACACACACACACCACACACCACACACACCACACACCACACACACACACTACACACACACACACCACACACACACACACCACACACACACACACACACACACACACACACACACACACACACACACACACACACACACACACACACACACACACACACACACACACACACACACCACACACACACACACACACACACACACACACACACACACACACACACCACACACCACACACACACACACACACACACTACACACACACTACACACACACACACACACACACACACACACACACACACACCCCACACACACACACACCACACACCACACACACACACTACACACACCACACACACACACACACACACACACACCACACACACACACACCACACACACACACACACACACCACACACACACACACACACACACACACACACACACACAGCAAACACACAAACACTACGAGAAATGGTTGTTATTAATCCCCAGATGACGACGCGACGTGCGACGCTTGAGCAAGATATTACGACTATGAAGCACGACGGTGCGGTCTGTGAGCACGACGGTACGGTCTGTGAGCACGACGGTACGGTTTGTGAGCACGACGGTACGGTCTGCGAGCACGACGGTACGGTCTGCGAGCACGACGGTACGGTCTGTGAGCACGACGGTACGGTCTGCGAGCACGACGGTACGGTCTGTGAGCACGACTATACGGTCTGTGAGCACGACGGTACGGTCTGTGAGCACGACGGTACGGTCTGCGAGCACGACGGTACGGTCTGTGAGCACGACTATACGGTCTGTGAGCACGACGGTACAGTCTGCGAGCACGACGGTACGGTCTGTGAGCACGACGGTACGGTCTGTGAGCACGACGGTACAGTCTGCGAGCACGACGGTACGGTCTGTGAGCACGACGGTACGGTCTGTGAGCACGACGGTACGGTCTGTGAGCACGACGGTACGGTCTGTGAGCACGACGGTACAGTCTGCGAGCACGACGGTACGGTCTGTGAGCACGACGGTACGGTCTGTGAGTATCCTTGTGTGCGGTGGTCTGGCCATCATGCAGAGGGTCGTGTCGTTCATCATGTGTCACGCTTAAGGCAGGCGGGGCATGGCTTCTGGACCCACCACACAACACGGTGGGCTGACACACGTGACAGGACCCACCACACAACACGGTGGGCTGACACACGTGACAGGACCCACCACACAACACGGTGGGCTGAGACATGTAACAGGACCCACCACACAACACGGTGGGCTGACACATGTAACAGGACCCACCACACAACACGGTGGGCTGACACATGTAACAGGACCCACCACACAACACGGTGGGCTGACACATGTGACAGGACCCACCACACAACAATGAGAGCAAACCCACCATGTGCCTCAGAAACTATATTTGTAAAATCAGAAACCCAGGCTGAAGCCCATCAGAATGGAGAAATCACTCGTGTGTTGAAACTCTCTGAAATAGTGAAATGATATTCGTGCAGGCAAATATACCCCACACTGGATGGCGGGGCTCGTCCCACAAAACTGAGAGAGAGATTACTTAAAGTGATTCCAGAACCCAGAGCTCATTAGCAAGGCAGACGACCTGTAGCTTATGTTTGACCAAGATATTGGAGGTGCTCTCAGAGGAGCGCTGACTGAGGATACAGGCAGAGGCAGTTCCTGTACTCAGCGAGGCACGCAAGAAATAAATCCTTGAAAGGAATAATAATTTCGTGAAGTCAGTTGAAAATGGAGGTGAATAAAATGCAATACAATGGTTCAAAATCAGAACTATACTAGAACAGCCAAACGGAAGACGATACTAACCACGAGCTGATGATGTTCAGCTCTGGGAGGTAGTGTGAGTGAACCATCAATATGCTGCGAGTTACGAGGGTGAACAAAGCCACGTTATCACTTTCTTTTACCACTTCCTCTCCCAGTGTAAATGGGACTGGACTCAGTGGAGTGTGGTGCCCATTCTGGAGCAAGTTGCCACAAACACGAGAGCCATGGCATGAGATGATCCATCCACTGAGGAAGTGATGCAGACTCGGTGACTTTACACTGTACTGACGAGGCTATGTGCCTACCGAGTCTACAGCCAAGTCTGATCGTGGCACTGGAAAGTGTATAGTAAAACATCCTGTAGAAAGCAACCCGTGCTGTATTCATGAATCTTCAGTCAGATGTCTTTGTATAAATTATGTAACTATTAGGCAATGAGAGGAATCAGCAAGTAGACTTATCTGGAGAAGGAACCTAATATTAGGTATAGATAATTCATACAGTGTTATGCTTATTATAGTAAAACACTTTCCAGTGTGCCATCAGTGAACTGACCGACTCATTCTAAAACAGTGTCCTCCCAGTCCAGGACAGCTCCACCTTGATTACTACAGCCCGAGTTAATGTGACTTCATTTTGCTTCTAGCGTTTCCTTAGGGTTCGACGCTGCACAGCTGGTACACAACATCTTGCCCAAACAGTTCAGTCTGGCTTCGTCTATTTCCAGGTGCCCAACTGTAACAGAAGATTCCCACCGAACATAACACATCAACTGTCACAGACTATCCCAACTGTCCAAGGCTATTCCCATCTGTCCCACTATTGTCTCACAACCCCCCCCCCATCTCACCCCCTAAAAAAGAAAAACAGTACGGCCCCAGTTTAGCCTTATTCATCCATCCACTCCATCTATTCGAGCACAGTATCACTCAAGCGTCTTCAAATGTAAGCTAACCTAGTCCAGCCTTCCTGAGTTGGCGTCTAGGCCTCCTCCTCCAAGGCATTACAATCACATGTGAGCTTACGTAATCTCAGACAACCAACGTCAGTTCCTACAAACTACAAGTAGCCCTATCTAACTTGCTTTTGCTTCCTCTAACAACTTAGCATTCCATCATCTAACCATGAGTAGACTACCTTAGCTTAGTGCTGCCTTGTCAGCTGTATAGAGACCATAATACCTAAGTTCTGCTTTAACTCACCATAGATAGTCCAACTTAACTTGGTCACATCGTCCAACCAAATGCAAGCAACGCTATATTGCCTCACCTGGCATCTAAGCATTTTGAACAAGAAATCTGAATCGACACAAAATTATATTCTCCATTCATGATACGGTTGTGCGCGACTATACAAATATCATGTGCAGCAAAACAGCAGAACAAATCGACCAGTACCTCCTGTGGGCAGATCTACAGGACTTCTTGTCACCTCTTCTGTATGTTCTGTTTACAAGTTATTCTTTTTGTCTTTTTTCATTCCTTTTCCTTACAACAAGCAATATAAGCTACTGCAAAATGTGAGAAAATACGTACTTTTACCCTGTTATTTAAGCTTCCAAATTAACTTAGTAACTGACATCGTATCATCACGACCCCGTGAACATTGTAGATATGAATGAGTGTTGGTGAATGTTCCTGGAGACGATGGATGACGTGCTCAACACACACAAGGTGTGGATCATCAGAGGCGGTGCCACATAAAGAGGCTGTCACTATGCTTAAGCCTAGATCTGGCTGCAGATGTTTGACCTACTCTGAATAATATGCAAATTCTGTAGCTTTGACGTGTACACTGCAGACCAATACCAAACTTCAACAATAAAGTATAAATGGTGGAGCATTTTCATCACCTGGACACAAAGATTATCTTGTGTTACGTATTCCTACGTGAGGTCATTGGTGTTTGGACACATTCTACAAAGTTCAGAGGGAACTGGGGAGACTGTTAATGACCGTATCTCAATGAATTGTTTGTTGTGAAATACAAAGGAATACAAAAGATTTCAAACAGAAACAGACCACTGGGCCCTTTCGAGGCTGTTTGTGATAGCGGCTGATATCAGAAACTCACAGAACGGTGTGGGAAAAGTTAGAAAGTATACAAATTACTCAAAGAGATTACCTTGCAAATTGTCAGTTTGACTAAGGGGTCGCAAATAATGAAAGTCGTGGACTTGAAGCGAAATATCTATCAAGTCTATTCTTAAACGTATATCCAGTATATATATATATATATATATATATATATATATATATATATATATATATATATATATATATATATATATTGGGAGTATGATAGTGTGACCTTTGAACAGGAGGGTAAGAAGCTTGGGTATGATAGTGTGATCTTTCTTAGCTCAGTGTTGTTAGCTGGGGTGTTCCACCGCGTCTGGTGACGTTACTTAACAATTGTCTTTCAAAATAGATTGCGTTCTAACCCTTTCATTCAAAGATATACATCCCAGCGATATATTCCGGTGGGACAGGAGAGAAGCAATAGGACTCACGTACCTCCTGTGCCTCGTAGAAGGCGACTCATAGGGACGGAGAGGGGGAGGAGGGGCTGGCTGGCTGAGAGACCCCCCCCCCCCCCCACATCACCACTTACGGAAGAACAGAAACAGGAAACAAACAAGGATTTTTTCCGTGAAGGCTATAGTCGTCTGCTGCGGACTCTACCTCACTAAGGAAAGCCTTGTGGTCATGAAAGGAAAACAAAAAAATCATATTTCTGTTTATCTCCTTATTTATGTACAGCCAAACAGGGATCAGTACGGGACTAAGCTGTCAATACAGTGTTAGTCTGTCTGTTTTTCCTTCCGAGGGGCAGGTGAGGCTGGAGAAAACGTTCATCTACCATCAAGATTGTTCAGATGTTTGACGTGTAGGCCACGGTCTCTGGTGTCATGACCAACAAGCCTATCATCTTACAGTATAAATATAGAAATACAAATTACACAAGGAAGTACAGCGACGTAAGGAAGAGGGGTGGTCACACTGGACCATGTCACAGTGGTGGCCACACTGGACCATGTCACAGTGGTGGCCACACTGGACCATGTCACAGTGGTGGCCACACTGGACCATGTCACAGTGGTGGCCACACTGGACCATGTCACAGTGGTGGCCACACTGGACCGCCTGACTGCGGTGACTACATCGGGCCATCGCACTTTAGTGGCCACACTGGCCTATCTCACAGTGGAAGGCAGACACTAAGAGGATATTAGGCTCAAGCGATAATTGCCCCAGACTGTGGCAGACGGTCGAGGATACTGTCCGGGTGGGGCTGTTCCTCCACTGACACTCAAGATGGAACCTACTAGCTAACACTTGGAGGAGGATCCTAACCCACTAACCTCCTGACTTACACTTGACAGCCAAGATGCAGGTTCCAGACCAACTAAGTTGATTGGTAGGTATACCAGCAGTTAACTACTTACTGTTGACAGTGATGTTGGTTGACGTATCTCGTTAGGTAAAAAATTAAACACGAGGACTTCGTGACCTGAGGCTGTTGAGTGAGTGGGCATCAGCTGACACAACTGATTTCAATCTTGGAGTTATTTGTTACCAAACCTCACATGATCTAGGTGCCACTCGTGTCATCGAACAGACAACAGTACGACTCACGCACAACTCTGTGCTCTCGTCGTTTGTTGCAACAATATTTTAGCCAGGATATACTGACTACTTCACAACACATATTTGTACAACTTAGACAACAAAGGCTACAAAATCCCCAGAGTTTGCACAGGGCTTTTGAACGGTAGGTGCCTCATCATGTCTTCCGTAAGACGATAAAGTAGAGGAACGAGTAACAACAGGTCACAACCCGTAAGATCATAACTAATAAGTGAAATATCATAAGGACGTCGAGGTCCTGACAATGATACACAAGGATCATCATTCTTAAAGTCCCTCACTCCAAGTGTCGTCGTGCCGTCAACGGTCAAGCCCGCCAGGCAGCAGTGCACACAACAGGAGGTACAGTAAACAACGGTGTTACTCTGGTTGTACCGTTCCCGTGAATATCACCTCACCAGCTATGCTTCACCTCACACCTCACTCGGATTTAGAACGTCACCGCAACACACAGACATCAAACATCAGCCATGTGCACAGCTGAAGCTGTCCTTCAGTTGCCTTCGGTTAAATTTCCTCTAAAACATTTAAGTATTGATTTTGTTGACTAAGTTTTGCCTCAACGGTGATGAGACAGTGACAGTGAATGAGAAATATCCATCTTAATAACTCGGTAGCAAGGCGATGAGGATTAGCTTTTAAACAGAGATAAATGAGAGAAACAATACTTAATGTGTGTGTGTGTGTGTGAGAGAGAGAGAGAGAGAGAGAGAGAGAGAGAGAGAGAGAGAGAGAGAGAGAGAGAGAGAGAGAGAGTCTCGAACACTTATATAATTAAGTACAAGTCAAGAAAAGTAATAAAGTACCATAATTCCGGACAACAAGCACAGATGGCGCAGGATAGAGCGGGAGGAAATGGCCAGACAAGGAGTCGTAATTCGTGAGGGTTGAGAGCAGAAGACTTATGGTGGCACGTCTATACTGGTCATGGCCTGCACACTGCTGGCTACAGCACAAGCTCCCACCACCCTCAACACTGAGGGATGGAGGCTTTGTGGTACATCTTCCTGACCTGCTCCTCTGGTCTGGGTTTGTGGCTTCGGCTTACGAGAACTAGGGATTCCACTCCCTTGTGTAGTCCCGACCTGCTCCTCTGGTCTGGGTTTGTGGCTTAGGCTTTGAGGAAGTGGAGAGTTCACTCCCGTGTGAACTTTCAGTGAAGGGGTCGAATTCCTTTGAAAGGAGAGATGACGGACCCACTTGGCTTAAAAGCGTCTGTGGTGCTTTAGGCTGTAAGTCAGCGTCAGGGCATGACGGTACGACCCTTGAGAACGACGATACCACCCTTGAGTACAACGGTACACCTCTTGTGTACGACAGCACGACCCCTGATCACGACAGTAGTCCTTGGGTTTGATGGCCTGGCCATTCATCTGACCTACAAGGATCAAGCTAAGATAGGGGCATCATACCCAAGGGTTCGTGCTCAAAGTATTAACGAAAAGGAAAGAGAAAGTTTTAAAATTACACATAATCTTGGTGACTATATATGGCAAAAATTGATAAGAATACAGTATGTACGTCACCGGATACCTGTACTTAGTGAGCATGAGAGAGCACTTTGGTGTGGCTGTCAGTGGCTCCACAAGAGATTTGTTGCCCTAAGGCGCAAACGCTGACCTCACTCTTCCTTCATACAGTTGTTGCTTGATGTAGTCATTACTCTGGGGAAATTAACAATAAATAAAGTCCTAGTTTCTGATGAAAATTATATTCAGCATTGTAAAACTCTGATTATTTTCTTTGTGGTGAGGTTCCAATTTCTCTGCAAGTTTCTGGTTTTGGTGACTGAAATAGATAATTTCATGGTTTGAATACAGCTCTTGACGGGTAAATTTTTGTCTTAACAACCTGGAATGCTTGAAGGAGATGACAATAACGGAGGAGAAATATTGATGACCCCCGAAGACCTCTAGTCAAATCTAAGTCAAAAAGGAAAAGTTCACAATGAATTCAAGATCAAGATATCGATTCACCTTTGATCCCCGTAGCCTGATATGTCCTCAGACAAACGATAACTGGAAGACATCAGTTGTTGATCTGCACATGATGTCATAACTTCTTCATGCTCCGGGGTATGATGGTTTGGTTTTCACTTGACCCGGAAAGACCAGATCAAAGGCCAGGCATTAAACCCAAAGGTCGTACCATCGTGCTCAAGAGTCACAAAATCGTCCCCAAGGGTTAAACCTTAGATAAATCATTTGAATATGAGAAAAATATTGGAGTATGAAGCACTTCTCATCTTCGTCCTAAGCATCCTGTACTCAACAGTATTCTTGTTCCTTTCATCTATGTTTTTGGTCCAGTTTTCCGTATGAAAAGAAAAAACGAAGTCAATATGAAACAATAAAAAAAGATACATATTATTGAATACGAGAAACTTTTGTGTAGATTCAATAATCTTTTACGACTAAAGGTGTTCATTATATGTGAAAACCAGAAAATGAAAAAGACTTTTTGTAAACAATACAGTGGGACGGTGTGTGTGTGTGTTCAGCGAGGCAGAATGGGTGAAGGAAGCGTACAGTTGGAGAAACACGACAGAAGTGGAGCTCCACAGACGTCAACCTTCAAAGGAAACGAGTTACCAAGGGAGAGAAACGCGAGAGTCAGGGTCCAGCCAAGAATAAGGCAGTCAGTGTTAAAGGCAATAGTTCCCCACCAAGGCGGCTCTTGACGTACAACATGGCAGCTTGCGACACATGTACTTTCACTATTTCAATTTATATTACTTGAAGAGAAAACCCTCGTGTCCTCCTCTATGTTGTTAAAGGATGAACTACAACCCGTCGTGTACTGTTAAGAAAATTGATACAATGAAAGCAACATTACTAAAGGTCTGTATCATCCAAATTGGTTCAGTTTCAACATCATTATGACAACTTGATAAGCATTTTATCTAGGCGGGTCAGATATCATTACTTATTTAGAAAAAACAATGAGTGCACTCTTTTCATGAAAATTACAAAGGACCAAAGAAGACTTCAAAAAAGTTGTAAATATTGCATTTAGAGACAGATATTCATTTCGGGATATGTTGTTATGTAAATAGCAAAGACAAATATTCCTTCAGGGTTATGTTATTAAGGAACAAGCCAAAGATCCCAAAGTGAGATGTGTACGTATTTCTCTGCTAAAAATATACAAAGTATATATTGGCGAAACAAAGAGACTGAAATAAAAGAGCTAATGAGTGAAAGTGAGATGATACAGCTGGTACGAGAAGTGTTGAATTCTGACATGTTGTAAATGTGACATCACATTACTGACCACAATAACCGTCACCTTCTCTTGTGATATAATGCGTCCGCCAAGAAGAGAACTGTTGAATCTACTCCAATAAATTCCAGGCTGAATTTCATTTTGTCACGTGAACACTTTTCCTTCGACAGAATCATCTGTAATAAGGTTATGAATGTGGTCAAATTACAAAAGCAAACATAAGAATATCCAACCATCTTGTCGTGTTAAGGCCACACTGGGTTGAGTGACTGAGGGTTCTGAGGTATAATTCACGTAAGTTCTCAGAGCGAGTGTTGTCTCCAGTTATGTGGCAACAACAGTAGATTCCCAAGTTCCCAAGTTAGATCTTACTGTTAAAGTAGTGCTGTTTGACCTGGCCCAACGGTACCCCACCAGTGTACCTGCCATTTTACTCAAGGATTGTTTCCTCGTGCTTAATAGAGTCGTATGATCGTCTTCAGTTTTTCGTCCTAATTCTCCAGTTATTTTAACGAACAACCAGATCGAATTTGGTCACCTTTGAGAAATAGTATTTCGTTGATCAATAAACAATAAATGTTTGAAGAACTTTCATAACATCCAAGATCCATAACACTCATATACCGCAGAGTAACTTTAGAAAACTAAAATGTAGCTATACTTGTGTTTTTGTTAACATTAACATGTAATTCTACCAGTTGGTATATCTATCGTTCAAATCATTATTCTTTAAGATATTCTACCATAAGAATCTTTATGTCCAATGCGTTTCTTTCACATACTATGTTACACTGACATTATGTATCATGCCATATTGTGGGACAAAATCTGTCCATATGGTTTTGATTATATTTCTCAGATTTCATTTAGATCATTTTTGTGCTTGTCTGGTAATTAGTGCATTAAACTAATTTGATATTAAGTGGCGCAAATATACATAAACATATCAAATTGATCTCCACAAGTATAATTTCCTCTTTATGAAGATAAAAGACTGATGACAGTATTTTAACGTGGAGGCTAACAGATGCTCAGTTTACCTGACTGTGGCTCAGTCTGCCTCTGTACGGTGGGAGGAATGACGTCATCAAGACTGTCTGGGTTACTATCTTGGAAATCACATGGTTATGTATGGTGAGCCATACGTCATCACATGGTTATGTATGGTGAGCCATGCGTCATCACATGGTTATGTATGGTGAGCCATACGTCATCACATGGTTATGTATGGTGAGCCATACGTCATCACATGGTTATGTATGGTGAGCCATACGTCATCACATGGTTATGTATGGTGAGCCATACGTCATCACATGGTTATGTATGGTGAGCCATGCGTCATCACATGGTTATGTATGGTGAGCCATACGTCATCACATGGTTATGTATGGTGAGCCATGCGTCATCACATGGTTATGTATGGTGAGCCATACGTCATCACATGGTTATGTATGGTGAGCCATACGTCATCACATGGTTATGTATGGTGAGCCATACGTCATCACATGGTTATGTATGGTGAGCCATACGTCATCACATGGTTATGTATGGTGAGCCATACGTCATCACATGGTTATGTATGGTGAGCCATACGTCATCACATGGTTAAAGCTATTTATAAGACTCATCATTTTTCGACGCCGGGATGTCATTAATGCTGAGCTCGGTGGATGGTCAACAGAATTTCTGATTTACGTTACTGCTGTTGGATCAAAGGGCGCTAATTTCTTTTATACGTGATGAGGAAACAAAATGTAGAAATTAATGTTTCCCAATGGAGGCTGAACACACCACACGTTACTATCTCTCTCATAGGTTAACAAAATACTACCTCCACCTTCCTCTGGCGGGCAAGTGACCCTTTAGTCTAACTAGAGTGCCAGGGAAGAGGTTGTGGAATTCATGGTTGTTAACAACTGACGACTGAACACAATATAACCGTACGTGTTACACTCCCTTCCTCCCCCAGTTATACCAGACAATACCCTGTTGTGTGTTGATATTTTCACACTGGGCTCTTTGTGAGGACCTTTCACACGGGATAGTCTGTCCCGTAGTTAAGTGTTCCAAAAGATGACATGGGACGACATAGGGTGACACCAAATAACATACAATGGACAGGATGACACAGGATGGTGAAGAATGAGAAAGGAGGTCACAAAGTTGCTCAGGTTGACACAGAATGTCACAGGAAAATAGAAGTGAACACAAAATGGTATAGAGTAACGTAGGAGGATACAGGATGGCGTAGAATGAAACACGATGACATGACGTAGGATGACTGCCAGATGGTTATGTAACCAAAACCCTCTACATACACTGCAGACACAGAAACTGAAGAGGAAAGTAATAATTACACAGAAAATCTCCATCAGCGTAAAGTGTATGCATGACGTCAACTGGTGTTAGGAATATATTGAAAGTGGAAAGGTTGAAGGATCATCACGTCTCTGTGTCAGCCAGACCCATATAATCAGAATGCTAATTCTTTCAGCTTAGTCTCAGCTCACCACAACCAAACATCTAAGTTTTCTTATCCTCAGTTTGAACTTTTACGGTTATTTCTATTTAGATTTATTCTCTTTTTGAACCAGAGTATTCTTGATATTCACAAAGGAGTATCGAATATCTATTTTACCATCAGCAGAAGAAAACGAAGAATATTCTACAGCTCAAAGACCACATCACCATATCCAAGGGTCGTACCGTCTTTCTCAAGGATCGCATCATCGCGATCAGCGGGTTCACGAAGGCAACAATATAACGTCCACAAAAATACTGTGACTCATGTGATTTCATCCACAGCTCCGCAAAATATGATGACGTCCATTTCTCCGTCCCTTCAGCGATGAGATTTGTTGATGTTTTTAAGTATGGATTATGCAAGATTAGTTTGATGGTTACTGCGCCAGATTTAACCTTAATGAACCTGCCATAACGTGGCTTATCTTTCATGTTCATTTAGCTATATCCGTTAATGATGGTTGTCTGCACTGCGATCATCAGTGGACACACGAGTATCAACAGATATTCATCCACGTGATCACTTTTCTCTAACATGTTCAAATAAGCAAGTTTCTCTCGGGTTTCCCACCAGGTGCACTTCACAATCATTCCAGCCGTCGTGGTGGCCAGAGTGGGAAGCCTCAGTGGCGAGGCCATCCACTGCTTCCTCACTCTCTCCTGATGGATACGAGAATCTCCTTTATCTATATGAAGCTAACTTTTCCTCATTCATTATATCTACACCTAAAACCATTCCCGGGAAAGAAATCTCATTATCTTACGTGGTCATCCCATACATGACAATGTTACCCTCAGCAACAGCGGATGAAAATGATTACATTTGTAGGATCTACCAGCCTTCTCCTGTCGGGAATGAGTCCTATCTTATCAGTCGCTCCCTCAACCCCATCATCATATCCAACGTTACAGTCATATAATCACCATAACTATCCTGACTGTATGATATTCTCGCTTATCATAACTTGTACTCTCGTTACGTTTGGTCCAGTGACTGTCCCCTATTGGCAACCTCACCTCTACTGTGCTATGAACTGACGACTGACTAAACAGCCATCCAGGGACATCTAAACTCCTCATGCACTGTGCAGGTAACAACTGCTCAACCTCCAGACGATCTTGACCTAAAAGCGGTACGTGCCTCAGACCTGCCGTTTAGGGCAACAAGGTGGACATGATGACTGCTGTTGTCTACCTGTCTATCTGTACCTACACTCGCTCCACGACCTCTGTAGCGCCTCAGAATCAGTCATGAACAGGGTGAAAATTATTTCACGTTTCAGTATTCTACACGTCATGAGGCCCGTTGGTAACACTGTTCACTATACCAAAGTGAGAATCAGCGCCTGAAGGGTCAGGTCAGGTCACGACATCACGAACACGAGGATACGACCAGCGGTGAGCGCGACTGTATGGTCAGCAGAACCTTGAGGTTCGTTCGGTCATGCAGAGGGTTTTGCTGTTGTGCTCAAGGGGTTAGTTATGAGCGCATGAGAGAGTCAGATTATGACGTGATGTACGACATGGTTGTCTGCTGGAGAACAGTCGTAACTCACAAGATATACACCAACACAAACCCACGTAACACGTACGTACGAGGGAACAAGGTACCAACACAAACCCACGTAACACGTACGTACGAGGGAACAAGGTACCTCCCGGATCGGTCAGACGAATTTCGAAATAAAGATACAAATCGTATTGTTTCGATGGGTTAATAAACGTGAATGTAAGACAAATTTCTTAATAATCATGGTCGGCATCTTTCATTGTCATTCCATCGAAGTATGAAATCAATATTACATCAAAGCAAATGACAGAAAATGTCACTAACAATCGATGTATTACAATATCATGAAGAATTATGAGGCCAGACCAGTGAGCGTTTCATCTGTGGTGTTATAATGTATCATACAAAGCTTTGTAAGATACTTTTCCTTACAAAAAACATGTTTAAAATGTATGAACTTAATGATAACCTTGCGTGCAAAATTAACATGAAAAAGTAACTCTTTATGAGAACATGTTTCCAGGAAATTCTGGGTTAGACACCACTAACATGGCTTCTAATCATACGTTACACATGTCTTACCTGTGTCATACAAGTGCGTGGGTTGCAAGGTGTGTTGAGCAATGATGTATGATAGACAATTTAACATTTCTGAAGAAAACATATAACTTGTGACTAACAACTGGATTTGGGAAAATATTGTATAGTTCCATGTGGGTGTCTAAGTGATTACTTAACTCAGTCGCTGAAGTAACAAACTGGCCAAAGTCCTCAGCTGTTACGAGCTTAAGGCTGTTCTCAACAAACCAATTAAAAATCACTTGAATATATACGATAATTATCATTCATTATTATCCAGGTTCATTAAAAGAGATGTATGACCAGAGTAGATTAACGAGCAAATGCATAAAATATATTCTAACTAAATATGTCAACAATATTTTACCCAAAAGTAACAACGACTCAGCTACTTAAAACATGAAACAAACTAGATACATTCTATACTGAAATAAATGTAAGATATAAAACATGACGTTCCGAAGTGATGGAGTCTAAGTTAAATATTAACTCTATCAAACAACTAAAGCACAAAGAGAGAGAGAGGCTTCAAAAGTCTCATAATTTTGCTTATTGTAAATATTTCATTTATTTTATATCTTGATACGTCATGTCATCGAGTCATTGTTGTTCAACCGTTGTAAACTTCACTTACCGTCTAAGGTGTTGAATACTTTCTTCCATGTTGCCCAGTCGTTGATAACACTTTTCTCACTATGAAACCTTATAATGTATTTCAATCCTGAATCTTTGGTGTACTCTGTATCCTCTTCTATGTTCCCGCTGAAGGATGGGCAGGAGTGCACAATAGAGCAGACGATTTCATGGCAAAATCATCAAACGACACGATTTAACTTAACAACAGTCAGTCCGGTACTGACTGTGAGGGTGGCAGACCACCAACCACATTCCTTCCGACCCGACGTAACCAAGTCGAACCATCATCTGTTCGAAACCAATAACATACTTTATATCAACTTTATACTAACACAGGAACTACGAAACCAATAACATACTTTATATCAACTTTATACTAACACACGAACTATACTTCCAGTATCATAAGATGAATACAAAACAGAAAATACAATACTACAATACGCAATTGATAATATGATAAGAGCATGAATAACAACATAATGGGAGTTCATCTCGCAAGCTCGAAGCTTCAGATCCGCTCCCAGGACTGACACAAGTCTCGAGCCCAGGAAAATCTGGCTCGTAACACCAAACATGTAAGCAGATGATATGAACACTATATACAGTTGCAAACTTCACTTATGACAACTGCAAACTGTTAGATGTGAACATGACAAAAACGCTGGTTAATACAAGCTTGACACTAGGGCAGACTTTGACAGTACCTTAGACGAAGGCGCGAGATTATAGACACCTACACCACACACCGCCGGGCTGAACCTGACCCGTTCTCAGGAGGAAATTAATCTACTGCCATAGGTAAACAAGACCCTACCTCACTAACACACAAGAGGAAGTATTGTACATGTCATCTGCACAACCACGCAGATACAAAGTCCACGCCTAAGTCCTACGTGTCACACCGTAATATAACATAAAGACAGACTGCTATATAACTATCACATAGAAGACTATGAAGCGAACTATATATAACCAAACCGCGTATCATATCCACACCTTTCCCTCTCCGCCAAACAAAGCGTATGATTTACACCTGGCTGTCATACCTCCAGTTAAAGGACAATATATTACAACAACTATAGTAATGTTATCATTGCCTTCTATAATCATTGATGATAAAGTCTTCTCTATTGATATACCACCTCTCTAGGTGTTGACGTGAGGCAACACCTCCTCCTGGCAAGGTTGGTGGGAATCCCTGATACTGAGGTTGTTGCTGGAAACACTTCCTCCTAAGAGTGCTGGGGGCAACACAGTGATTCATCTTGCTGTTATATCTCGTCTGACAAGACTATCGATCCTGATGCTCGATGCTCTTCGTCTTCATGTGGTATGTAAGGTTGTCCTCAGCCGTGTGTGTGGACGCCCTGCTACCCTCACTGACTGGCTGGTGTCGGTTGTTGGTCCCTCGGGACGAGGAGGCAGGTGGTTAATGACCCGGCGTTATACCAGTCACTGACTGTCAGTCCCTCTGTATCTGACAGTCACTGGCTGCCGTTCCGTCAATGTATGCGGCGTTATTGTTCATTAATCTACGAGGACAAGATAATTTGTCATTGATCCATTTGGTACACAACGGTTGATCACTGATCTGCCGAGGACAAGAGTCTGCCACTGATGTATCAGGTGGACACATGGCTGTCTACCTGCAGTCAGGTGTATGAGCTGCAGTGAGATGATACATAGCCAAATGTAGGCCTTTGTTAACGTACCACAAAGGTGTACTGGTTGGGAGAGGTCCAATACTTTAGTACATGATGAACACAGCAGCGTAGGTACTACGTGGTGCGTCTTGATACCCATCACACACACACAGACAGACAGACAGACATCTATACAACTTTCATTCTTCAAAAATTCATCTTTGTCTCTTAGAAGTTGCTCAACATAATGATTTTCCTGAATTTCTCCAAACCTCGTCTGGACCTTACGCAACAGATCAGGAATAACCCACATCAGTTGTCTCGACAGAGTCACTTCTTGCTTCTTGAGACCCTTCACTCCTGAGTCACTTGCCTGGTATATCATCATCAGGAGAAGACCAGACCTCATGGAATTATGTGTTGCTATATACAGACAAGAGTTTCTAGTTCGTTATTCAACCTTTACAACACTAAATAATTACACATTTGTCGTGTCTTACACAAACTAACCGACTTGGCCATGACATAAATCCTGATCTCTCTCTCTCTCTGTCTCTCTCTCTCTCTATCTCTCTCTCTCTCTCTCTCTCTCTCTCTCTCTCTCTCTCTCTCTCTCTCTCTCTCTCTCTACCCCTTGCTGCCTAGGAGGGTCAGGGGTTATGAAAATGCTCTTCGTCTTGCTACAATCAGGAAACTCCAACATCAGTTGCTTGAGAAATGTTGGTGAAAAAAATCATACCTGGGCTCTCAGCGCCTCATGCTTTGATGATCAGTCAGGAACTTCCACGATGCAAGATGGAGAAGGTAGTAACTCTTGAGGGAAGACACCCAGCCCGCGAGAGAGAGAGAGAGAGAGAGAGAGAGAGAGAGAGAGAGAGAGAGAGAGAGAGAGAGAGAGAGAGAGAGAGAGAGAGTTTTCTACGGCCGGAGGTGTTCCTACAGAACCTACATAGTAACTGGATTTGATTAGATGAAATATTCTTCAGATCAATGTTGAGGTTTGTTTACCACGATACTGGGAATGAACAATGGATCACAGACGATGATTACGCCTGTGAGAACTTCTGAAAGATAATGTGTTCAGTCCTGAGAAGAATGTCTATCATCTTTTATTCTCCAATTTACGTAATATTGAGAACTTTGCGTTTGGATGTGAACGATCATGTTCAATTGAGACATTATATAAAATTCTGCTTATAAAATCAACCAAAATGATATATTAGAATTCATGTTTGACTTGCTTTTTAATCTGCCTTTTCTGAAGTATGCAAACACCTGTTTATGTTAGTAATCCAGACGAGATTTCACTACACATTTCAAAAGCCGAACAATAACACTCGCCTTCTGAGAACACCCTGACAAAGCCAATCCCATTGTTATTATGGCTATCGGCGAACATCATAACGTGTGTGTGACCGCCGCTGGCTGGAGCAGGCCTGCAGCTGTTGTCAACCTGAGGCATGGTACCCTACAGAAAGGTTCCAGGTATGATCTTCATCTCTGTTCTGGAAGCTAAGAAAACCTGTATTGTTTTCTATTCACCTGCGGATCACCTGCTTCATGCTCGCGGATTATGTTCGTGATGTCCTGATCAGTCCTTACCTTGTGTACACATGTATCTGGCAGTACGTGCCCGCTGCCAAGGGGGAACAACTTGTGAACAATGTCTGAAACACTGAGTACCTTCTTTGGTATCTTCGTGGCCGCTGTGTAGATCTTAGAGCACCTGGATGGTGAAGACATATGAGCACCTGACACCGTCCGTCCTGCCTGCTCATGATACCCAGACAACGAGCGAGAGGTAAGCCACAGTAACGAGTTCACTAGTATTGAGTACTGGTAGAGGTTTGGCCGGGGTGATAACACTCCCTCCCATACAGAAGCTCAGCATTAATCCTTACGGATGCAGACCTCACTTAACACCGACAATCCTTTTAGCGGCCTCGGTACAGCTGTAAGTTAAGGATCAAACATCTTTTGATTAGAATTTTCCCCAACTGTTGAGCAAATCTGTTTTGCCTTGCCATATAATGTACAAATGTGTTAATAATCTCCTTCTGTCTCCATTATCTGAAATGGAAAAAATGCAAATACATACAGGAGAGGAACTTATTCTGTTCCTACTGTCTGCTTGGCTCCCTGCAGGGCAGACGCAGCAGCAGGAGACAAATGGAAGGCATTTCCTGATGTCCCAGCTTCATGTTTTGATACCTGGACGACATATTGGTCTAATGTGGCAACTTATTGTTCTATCTGTACACATATCTGCTGGAGGCTGCTGGATACAGGGAAACCGTTACAAGTCTCTCTGAACGTCTCATAGCAAAGCTACAACATTAACGAAATATAACGAAAGAGTTTAAACGTGTTGGACATCAGGTTGATGTTTACTCATCATCAAAACCCAGCCTTGATACCAGTGGGGTGGTCGAGAGGATAAATTCTCATTTCACATAAGGCTGCCTTGGAGGTTCAAAGCCTTATATATTAATGGATAACTGCTCATCAGGAACTTTCTCATGTCAAAAGATGAACTTCTCGTCTCGTTTGAGACATAAACGACGTCATCGAAAGCCTTCACCATCCCCGAGACTCTGCTAGACTCCTGCAGGTGGGACAGACATGTTGTACTCTTTTCTTAAGTCACAGGATCTTCCCTCCTCCTATGTAGGAACCTCGACAGGGGCAGTAGGCGCCTCATCCAAGTACCTGCCCGTTTTCGCTGTTCTGAAACCTCTTCCCTGCTCATAGTTAGGATGACTATCATATCTAAGAGAAAGTAACATTTTGCTAAGATCGCCGCAGAATATTTACTCCATTTCCAGATCCCTCCAGGCAGCTGTGACTATGGTTGTCTCTCCTCTGGTCTGGCTCAGGAACAGAGGAGTCTTATTCTATCCTTTCAGCCCGCGGGATTCCTTTCATACATGTTCTGCAACACAGGAACACGAGAACAAGTACACTTCTAAAATTAAACAAGTCTTTCTTTGGTAGAACATCTTAGGGAGGAAACGCTGTGTCGCTTTTATCTTTAGTTGTTGTGAAAAGCTTTCTGAGGTAGAGAGGAAAGGTAACAATAGATCAACAGAAGGTGCTTTAGTAGCGAGCCTTCTGGACTGGCTTTCATGGGACGGGTCATCGGACTGATCATCGCACTCAGAGGTCGTACCATCGTTTTCAAGGAGTTAAATCAAACCAAAATAGTCTATTCCAAACCTGTCAACAGTAGCAGCTAACAGGGCCACCCATGACACCAGTATTGTACGGTGATAAAAGTTACCTTCTTACAGCAATATACAGTTATGAACGTCCGATAACCATGTCGACAGTGAAGAATATTTGGAGTAAGAAGTTGACCAGTAGTGAGGTATGTTTACATTATCGTGGTAACAAGATTGGTGTCCCACTGTCACAAGCAAGAGAAACAGAAAATTGACAAGTGAAACGTAGACACGTACGCATTGTGGGCTAATCCTTCTAAAATCTTGATAATCCTTTCTGTTCAGAATTCAATTACGTCTGTTGAGGTTAAGCCTCATCGGGACTTTGTTTCTTCGATGACACGACATGACACGCGTCACTTCAACAGCCGCCGACGTCAGTCACCTGGACACGAATAATTTCAACTTGAGTACGACAGTTACCACTATCATACCCTAAGCTACATCTCAGGCTCACCAAACTTGCTTAGACTGATGTAGATGATCAGCACGAAGGCCGGGCAAGATGGAGAGTTCGCTTATAATACAATCTTCGAGTAGAGACAAGTATTCATAACGGAGGTTAATAATGTTGATCATCTTTACGAAAATCTTATGCAGATCAAGACGGCCAATTACCCTTGTTTATAATCTTGAGGTTCAATTATTGACACATATGAGCCAGACAGAACAGTAGTTTCCCCATCTACTTCCCAGAAAACAAAACTAGAAATCCCCGACACTCCTAAGATGCAACAGAATCAGAAGGGTTTAACTTTTATGATGACTCTGATTAATGGAAATCTTAATACTTTAATTTTCACTTCTATTTCCACATACATTGTGAAATTTTCTCTGTCACATCAGGTCGTCATTAATTACTTCAGTTCCTGATTATGTTCTGCTGAGAACCATTCCAGTAAGGTGACATGGGTCAGGTTCAGACGTCTTCCCGTCGTGCACAGCTTAACTCAACTCCTCAGGTCCCGCCTGTCCTAATGTGAGGAACGGGCCATGTCCCGGCCGCTGAAGGTGCCAAACTCTCACATGCTTCGCAGACTTGTCGCGCAACTATCTATCTGTCTATCTATATTCATGAGGTTCTCTAGTAAGGAGAAGTTACCTCACTCCACAGAGAGAGGTTGGGGTCCCCCCACACTGATGATGGGCTAATGATTCCAACTTCTTTTTTATGTTCCTCAATATTTGTAACAACTAATTTGACGTCGTGCATGTGTCTCCGATCGTCAGGACCAAACTTCTACAACGACCAATTATTTCCCTTCCCAGAACCGTCTTCCTGATCGCTACACAATTTGAGTCTTTAACTAATACATTTTGACCCCACTCTTAATGCTCCTTCTCTTTCCTCCTTCAAACGCCAACTATGACCATGTAAAAGGTATAATAAATTAATGTGCAGGATTAATATCCTCC
The DNA here is from genome assembly GCF_036320965.1 of Panulirus ornatus. Classification (NCBI taxonomy): domain Eukaryota; kingdom Metazoa; phylum Arthropoda; class Malacostraca; order Decapoda; family Palinuridae; genus Panulirus; species Panulirus ornatus. The sequence goes on along the minus strand of NC_092239.1, from coordinate 30,853,068 downwards.
CGTTGTAATCAAACATGATAAAGAAATATGATGGAAAGTTCAACAGAGAGATCCACAAGCCGCTTTAGCGGGAATATAAATATAATCTCGCTTTACTTCCACTGTGGCATCATCCAGAATCTATTGCAAGAAATGGTAAAACCGGCAACTGCCTTGCCGATACAAGCAACGGTAAAATGATAAGAAAAGATGAACATAAATGCGATTCTCGAAAGAATGTTCATAATCGGGAAAATAAAGAGTCAATTTGACTGCCTTGTGGCACTCCACGGGTTAGGTCGTCCTTGTCTGATGATACTTGATCTTATGACGCCGATCCTGGGCAAGTTGTGTATAACAGGAAAGTTTGATATGCGATATTCAGTAAATATAGCTTACACAGAGCAATAGTATAGCGTATAGAAGTCAATACTTTATCTGTCAATAATAAATATGAGGACAGCGTAGTCAAGGGTGTTTATACCTCTTAAGATCTGGTCAGAAATATATACAACTCAGCACACTGTTATTCGAGTATCCTCAAAAAATATCGTACTGAAAGATGTCCAGTTTTGGTCCTGTTTTCACTATCCAGCTGACCACAACACGCTTCAATCGTTCGTCATGATCAGGGTTAGGAAGTTATCGACAGTTAAGCTGATCAGCATCATAATGAAATCCAAGACATTTACCTTGTTTGGCTCCGCACCTGGTCCTCATTACTCGCACTTATATATCTTTGATCAAACCCACTTACCATATAGTAATAAAGTGTAGTATTGTAGTTCTTATATGTTTGGGGAAATACATAAGTCTCTCTCTCTCTCTCTCTCTCTCTCTCTCTCTCTCTCTCTCTCTCTCTCTCTCTCTCTCTCTCTCTCTCTCTCTCTCATATACATATATATATATATATATATATATATATATATATATATATATATATATATATATATATATATATATATCATACAAACCTCCAATAGCCAGGTTCGATCCTGGCTGTTGGAGGTTTGTATGTTCTATGAAGGTGCGCGTTCATATGCACTTTATTCGTATATATATATATATATATATATATATATATATATATATATATATATATATATATATATTCTACAGTCTTCTTAATAAGACCATGGAACAATTGATTTGGGTACACCATCAGATGGGATGCTATATTGGCTTAAAGCTTCTTAAGTTTACTTGCGTTTACATGATAAAGACAGACAACAGGAAGCCTGAGTGGCTCACGACTGGATTGTCTGGTAAAGAAGAAAAAAGAAAATAGTTTAAATTGACAAGAAAATGTAATTCCGCTCAGCTGTTTTTAAGCTGTCACTGACTCCCCGCTGCCGCACATTGGCCTTCTAGTGTCCCCGTTACTGCTGTCGTTACTGCTGTCGTTTTACTGTTTATTTCTGTCGTTTTTCTCAGTGTACCTGAATTTATAAGATATTTGTCCAAACGACTTTTGATGGTATTTATAGTCAGCATTCAATACGTCTGACGGTAACTTATTCCATGGCTCAACACCCCTTTTAGCTTTGAGTTTTATTCCATTCTTCCATGACAAACCTGATTTTTACAATACTTGCGGGGACGTTGACAAGATAAACATGGTGGTATCTGTTTGGATATTTGTCCTGAGTAATTGGTACCTAAATTACACCTCTGGAAGCTGGTTTTACAGTCTCTGCTGCGTCGTAGTCACTGCTGAAAATTGACAGTCGAGAGATGCAGTTTCTCTTACCAGATATATTACCAAGGATACGTCTACACTTCTTAATTTGTAAATCTGAGTCTCAGTTCTCTGACGCATTATGCAGATGTACGTGTGTGTGTGTATGTGTGTGTGTGTGTGTGTGTGTGTGTGTGTGTGTGTGTGTGTGTGTGTATGTGTGTGTGTGTGTGTGTGTGTGTGTGTGTGTGTGTGTGTGTGTGCTCCCCGTCAGAGGCAGCTCCGGTAGCCGGCTGCCGCCCCGGAGGCGCTCAGGAATAATGCAACTTCAGAGAAAGTCAAACAGAACGAAGTATGAAGTCAGCCAAGCTTTTCCAGCCGCCACCACTGTGTTATGAACATTGGCTAGCAAGACAAGAACAGGTGAGCAGACGTATGTGAGGGTCTTTCATGATGGAGACTGTGTGGAGCCAATGCACCTGGTCTACCAGTCATCGTGACCTAACTGGGAGTGTAAATGTACAGTCGACCAGATCAATAGACACCAGAAGTACATTTACCCAGGGCAAACATCTTCAGGGCTCACTGAGCATAATCAAAATAGTGTACCAGTTTTAATGGGCGTAAAGAGTACAGTAATTCTGATTTAGGGTTACTGTGAATACAATGAAACAGCTGTAGGGCATCGACGCAGGAACCACCAAACCATTCATCCCGCTTTAACGGCTACTGGAACAGTGAACCAACTTTATGGTGTAGTGGAAATGTAGTCACGCCGTAATCTAGTTTTCAAGGGATACTGAGGAAGTGTTACGCCAATCGGGTTAGCTTCATAGGATATTCAGGGACCTATTCACACAGCCACACAACGCTAGATATCCAACCGAACATTTACAGAAGAATACTGAGAACATAGTCAATAGAAATGATCCATTCAGGGAACTAAATTGATCTGCTTTCAGGAAACTCTACTAATACCGAAGTCATTATTTTGTTAGGCCGATATTTCACATCATTTTCTCAGTATCAGTGTAGTAAACAGGTCAGTGTTTCGAGCAGTGCTTTGGGGAATCTGGAGGTTTAATCACGACCAGAAAAATGTATTTCAGTAATTCCTCAGTGGAATACATTCATCTTGTTTACAGACCATTGAAAACCCATAAAAACCTTGTTCATATCTAATTATTCATATGTCGTGTTTATATTGAAGATCATACGATGGTTTTCGCGCAGTGATGTGTTGATCTAGCCTAATGTACATTATATTTTTGTTTTGTATTCAGAGGGGTTTGCGTCCGTCCGCTATGTTTCTATCATTATGCTTTAAATATATTTTGCTTCACTGTTGTAAAACTCAGAGTGAGTCAGTGAATTAAGTAATAATACAGTTTTCCACAGATTTTTATCCATGTTGATATACTAGATCTTGAAACTCCAGTGTGTGGTACACCACTTTAATACTACGAGAATATCCCCTCAAGGTCAGTCTCAAATACAGAGCAACATTAGTGTCTCTTCTGAACTTTATTTATCGATATAAGTGAGGAAATATCTTGTTGGGAACAGAGTTCCTGCTGCAGGTGGCTCGCCTATCCCGTGTGCCAGCCACTCTGCTGGGTCGCTACACTAGGGAAGACCACATTTGCATATAAATAAATCTAAAAGCAAAGTGCATTTACAGGAAGGCTCTGCAGGAGTGTAAAAGTTTCATGTTCTGATATAGAGAAAAATTCCTCATGAAACATAACTCCAAAGAGTTTTATATTACAACGACACACACCAGGACAAGAGTATGTTGGAATGATCCATGTTATCATCGAGGTTATCTGGGCCTCTCGGAGAGAAGCCCATGTGAACATGCGAGAGTTGTGGCGGCAGTGAGTGTGTTGCCTGTGGTGCCCGGGATGGCCAGTCAGGAATGGACGCTCTGTGTAGCGCTGCTTCAGGTTTGCATACAGAAAATGTTTGTGACTTTTTTTTCGTCTCTATTGCCCAGGCGAGCCAGATCTTTCCCCAGTTTGTCCCTCGGAGTCTGAATTTATGAAATCGAGCCACAGCTGACCTCACTAACCCAGAGTTTCCTGCTGAATCTTAGTTTCCTTGGGGAGCGGAGGTTTACCTCCTGAACCAGTTTCCCAGTCAGGGTAGAATCTGACACACTGAGTCACGTTTTCTCCCTCCGGACATGAAGTTGTCTCACAGATTAACAATGTATTCGAAGGAGAATTTATGGAATGTAATTAGAATTGTTTGCAGTGAGCCAGAGCTCCCCCACTGGGCAGGATTTATTCTAAAGCAATGTTTGCCAACAGCAAGTCAGATGATGCTCATATGATCCACACTTTCTCCATCTGAAGTACAGTTTGCTTCTGTGGACCAAAATTTACTTCAGTGAACCAGGAATTACTTCAGTAGAACCGGATTTCGACAGCAAAACAGATGACTTGCAAACCGTAGCTTCCCAGATTACCATAATTCCTCTCATTGAGCCAGTCGCCACAAGCTTGTCAAAGTTTGCTCTACTAAATGAGTCAAACACAGTGAACTACATTATACACAGGTGAGCCGCATCTTGTCTCTGAGATTTGGCTTCGGCAAGCCATCATTTTCCTCGGACCCTGTTATTTTCTCAAGAAAGTCTTTTCTAACGACCCTAACTTAGATTTCCCAAATGACCCAGAATTTATCTGAATAAGAAAGGGCTTGCCCCAGTGAGCCATGGTAGAAAAGACTGTCTCAGTCTTAACTGGTTCTGGTAAGTTAAACAGCCAGAGTTTGACGATATGATTCAGACTTTGTGTTTCGAAACCACTGAGCGTTAGTGAGTTAAAATTCGTCCTAGTGAACCAGAACTTCACTAGTGAGCGTGAAGAGCTGGTCTTCTCAGCATGTTTCCCCAGTGTGAGTTAAACGTTGCTCTAGTATGTCAGCGTGAGCTCAGAAATTTGTTTCGGTAAATCGGTTTCACGGTGAGTCAAAGTTTACCCAGTGAACCAAAGTTTTCTGCAGCCAGCAAAAGAAGTTTGCCTACGTAAGGGAGAGGTTAGTATTTCTTACTAAACCAGAAATTGCTTCAGTGAGTTGGTCTTTGCCTCAGAGGGTTACAATTGGTCCTACAGAGCCGGGATTTGCCTCGAAAGGGCCATCAATTTAAGTAAGTTTATGTTTCTAACGAGCCAGAATTTATCTCTGTAAACCACAGAAATTTTCGTTCAGTCAAACTTTTCTACAATGAGGCAAAAGTGGACAAAGAACGAGGAATATAGAACTAGTACAGTATGCGGGAGGCTGTACCAAGTTGTGCCACCGTAAGTGAGAATCTTGAAGTATGGCTGACTGTCATAGTGAACAAGAGTCGACCTAATTGAGCTATAATAATACTTGCTCCATCAAGTTACCGTCATGAGTCACAACTCAACCGAACTAAATTTTGATCCCGTGAGACTGGCGGACGCAGCGTGTTCTTCTGCCTGGCAATGACAATTAAGTGACATTCTATAAGTCTGCCACGTCCTGGTGGGTGGGAGTGAGGATACCCACCCACAGCTTCAGACTGCTGTCGTCAGTCTTAGCGGATCGTTCGCGCGAAAAACCTTCGACTCATTAATTAAGGCAACTCTGAACCATCGAAAGAAACTTAAGTTTGATGAGGCACAACGTAGCTCAGCTGAGGCTTTGTTTGTTCTAGTGAGTACAAGTTTGTCGAGTGAACCAGAGTTTGCCACTTTGCGGCAGAGTTTGACTCAGCGACCCAGAGTTCTACTCAGAGAGGTAAGGTTTCCCCCGGTGATGTGGTATAGGCAAGTGATCTTGAGATTTTCCTCGAGTCAATATCTGCAGCGGTGAGTCACCTGCCATGGATTCTCCAGACGCTGCCTCAGCGTCATATGGGAGGCGGAGACGCGCGAGGCCTAATAAGAGTCGGAGGTTTGGAGGATGAGCGGAGGAAGGTTCAAGTTACAACCAACAGTTCAAGTGTGCCGGGCGGCCGTCCCCGCGGTAATGGAGGACAGAGAGAAAGAGAATCATTAAACCTTTATAGTACATCGTTCTCCCTCACCCACCCAGGCCACGTCCTCGCCAAGCCTCTCCTTCTCTCTCGGCTTCACTTATTTTTGCTCCCATGACGTTTTACATAAGCTCTTTCCGCCTTTTCCTTCCCATCTTCCCATTTCCCTCTCTTGTCCTGCTCTACCCCCAGCACCCCCTTCCCCAGCCACCTGCAGCCGCCTGCACCACCATCACTACCATCACCGCCACCACCACCACCACTACCACCACTACCATCACTAACACCACTACCACCACCACTGCCACTACCATCACTTACCAAGATACGACACACGGGGGAGACGTTTACTGTGGCACTCAACTCCTCTACTTTTGACTGACGCGTTGTAAAGTTAGATTTAGCTCTGACTTAATTAAGAACATTATGAAGAGGAGGGGGTAGGTGAGAGCAGGGCAGGGGAGGGCGAGGTGCTGCTGGAAGAGTGAGGCAGGGAAGGGAGAGGTGCTGCTGGTTGAGTAAGCAGGGGAGGGAGAGGCCCTGCCGGAGGAGTAAGGCAGAGGAGGGAGAGGCCTTGCTGGGAGAGTGAGGAATGGGAGGGAGAGGTGTTGATGGTTGAGTAAGCCAGGGAAGGAGAGGCCCTGCTGGGAGAGTGGACCTGGGGAGGGAGAGGTTCTCTGGGAGAGGTGTGAGTGGTGGGCGGGCAATGAGTGACAGCTGTGAATTTCGGTGGACGAGAGAGAGAGAGAGAGAGAGAGAGAGAGAGAGAGAGAGAGAGAGAGAGAGAGAGAGAGAGAGAGAGAGAGAAAGAGCGTCAAGCGCAATGAGAGAGGAGTAAGTGTAACGGGCAACAGTGTGGGTGAGAGGCGCAGGATGTGGGGGTAAGATACGTGTCAGTGGAGTACCTGCCTGGCAGCGTCAGCAAGTAACAAATGTTAAGATTTTTTCTTTCTTCAGGAAGAAGTGAATGTGAGTGACAGTGATCAGGAGACTTGGAATGTTGAATGAATGGCGTATAAGAATATGAGATGGTGTATGAGAGAATATGAGATGGTGTATGAGATAACATGAGATGAAAGTGCAAGGAAGTGCATAAAGAGAGAATGTGGAGGACAAGTGAATGTGATCACAGGAGGAGTGTGAGCGAGACAGACACCAGCGCGAGCGGTACAAGCCTCAAAGAGGAGCAAGTCAAGAGAGGAATTCAAGTCTGAAGAAAGTGTGAGCTTCAGTTAACGAGAATATGAGACGTGTCTACATGAGAGAGGATCCCGTGCGACAGAGATGCCAGCGAAAAGTGTGAAATATGAGGTACTAAGTACAGGTATGAGAGACTGGTGACGGAGGCAGAGGAAGATGCAAGAAGCGCCCGTGTTAAAGGTGTGCGTGAGATACACCACAGTGGAAAAGCGACTCAAGTACGACTGACATACTAGTTAGAAAAGTGCTAGTGTGAGGGAAGTGCTAGTGTGAGGGAAGTGCTAGTGTGAGGGAAATGTTATGAGATAAAGGAAACACCCATGACCTCTACACACATCCCCCGTCACCCATCACCACCACACACCCCCGTCACCCATCACCAGTAAACACACTCCCCCGTCACCCATCACCAGTACACACACACACCCGTCACCCATCACCAGTACACACACTCCCCCGTCACCCATCACCAGTAAACACACTCCCCCGCCACACATCACCAGTACACACACTCCCTCCATCATGTAACGTTATTCATACTTTGATCTAGACTCTTCTCTGGGGAGACATATTCCTGGTTTTTATGAGGCTCTGGAAACAGTCATTCTTTACATAATTTGGAGCCGCTGAATCAAAATATGCCATTACAAAGTCTCATATCATCATGAAAGGCATAAAATTTACAAATTATTAAAGAAAAGATTCATGTGCCTCAGCTGCTTGGCTAAAAAGAAAAAAATATATTGGACAGTTCATGGCATAATGTTATGTGTTCCTGGTGGGAGTCATGTTATGACCCGAGACGGGAAAAAGAACACATCTTGGTCACCTTCATCAAGTTCTGCTGTCCAAGATAAGATACAACACATCAGTCAAACATTCAGTCATAAGATACAATACCTAGTGCAAGAAACAGCTTTCTATCTCATTGTAAGTCTACTTTTTCATACATTGAGCCACAGAATTTAAAGATCACGTCTTTTACATGCCTCTGTACGGATATGGTTTAAGACCTTCATTTGTGGATGTGTTCAAATCCCTAAAATACCTAACACTTATGGTGCAGGTACAAGCAGGAGACATCAAACACCTGACATAGTGCTCCGTGTGTAGTGTAAACACTGTATGGTTATCGCTGCACAACTCGTCTGATGTTTCCCCTACACAGTTAAACATAGAAACTTCACCTTCTCCTGTTTTTCTTGACATCAGTAACCTGTCCCACGTTTATAAGCCACCAATAAAACTCTTATGCCAGATTGTCCAGCGTTTTAGTTAAAACTGGCTTCCCAAAGCAAGAACAAGGACTTCTCTGTCACCAGGCACGCATCCCGGTCACGGTGAGTGATCTGCAGGACATGTGACGCCACCTCTCAATACGTCAGCCAAGACCGATTTGTTTCCTGTCCGCAGATTTCCAATATGTCTGCTCGGGTCTTCCATCAATGGCAAGAGTTTATATATCTGTACAACATGCACGATCATATTCATAAGCGTTGGTCATTGTTTTAAACACATCGATCTGCTTTCAAATGTTTGTTCAGTTACCCCAAACTTCATAATTACATATGAATTCGTAGCGTTGGTCAGATTCATTCAGACTTGCGAGCCATAAAACTAAATTTATCACTGAATATTTCTTCACGACAGTATCGACATAATGAGTCAGTATTTCGTTACACTTTGAAGAGATTGCTAGACTGCTTTAATGGTGATCTTTTATGGCTGTAATCATGAGGACTATTGTAATTATCTGAGACGACTAACTAGAACGTCTCAAGTTTTGTAATTAACCTGTCCTCAGTGACCTTCCTACCCCAGGTGGCGTCTGAAATGTGTTGTACTTCGTCATCCACACATGATTCTTGCGTCGTCACTAATTTGTACTCTCACAGTAAAGGAGAGAGTTCACTGACTCTCACAGTAAAGGAGAGATTTCACTGACTCTCTCAGTAAAGGAGAGAGTTCACTGACTCTCACAGTAAAGGAGAGAGTTCACTGACTCTCTCAGTAAAGGAGAGAGTTCACTGACTCTCACAGTAAAGGAGAGAGTTCACTGACTCTCACAGTAAAGGAGAGAGTTCACTGACTCTCACAGTAAAGGAGAGAGTTCACTGACTCTCACAGTAAAGGAGAGAGTTCACTGACTCTCACAGTAAAGGAGAGAGTTCACTGACTCTCACAGTGAAGGAGAGAGTTCACTGACTCTCACAGTAAAGGAGAGAGTTCACTGACTCTCACAGTAAAGGAGAGAGTTCACTGACTCTCACAGTAAAGGAGAGAGTTCACTGACTCTCACAGTAAAGGAGAGAGTTCACTGACTCTCACAGTAAAGGAGAGAGTTCACTGACTCTCACAGTAAAGGAGAGAGTTCACTGACTCTCACAGTAAAGGAGAGAGTTCACTGACTCTCACAGTAAAGGAGAGAGTTCACTGACTCTCACAGTAAAGGAGAGAGTTCACTGACTCTCACAGTAAAGGAGAGAGTTCACTGACTCTCACAGTAAAGGAGAGAGTTCACTGACTCTCACAGTAAAGGAGAGAGTTCACTGACTCTCACAGTGAAGGAGAGAGTTCACTGACTCTCACAGTGAAGGAGAGAGTTCACTGACTCTCACAGTGAAGGAGAGAGTTCACTGACTCTCACAGTGAAGGAGAGAGTTCACTGACTCTCACAGTAAAGGAGAGAGTTCACTGACTCTCACAGTAAAGGAGAGAGTTCACTGACTCTCACAGTAAAGGAGAGAGTTCACTGACTCACAGTGAAGGAGAGAGTTCACTGACTCTCACAGTGAAGGAGAGAGTTCACTGACTCTCACAGTAAAGGAGAGAGTTCACTGACTCTCACAGTAAAGGAGAGAGTTCACTGACTCTCACAGTAAAGGAGAGAGTTCACTGACTCACAGTGAAGGAGAGAGTTCACTGACTCTCACAGTGAAGGAGAGAGTTCACTGACTCTCACAGTGAAGGAGAGAGTTCACTGACTCTCACAGTGAAGGAGAGAGTTCACTGACTCTCACAGTGAAGGAGAGAGTTCACTGACTCTCACAGTGAAGGAGAGAGTTCACTGACTCTCACAGTGAAGGAGAGAGTTCACTGACTCTCACAGTGAAGGAGAGAGTTCACTGACTCTCACAGTAAAGGAGAGAGTTCACTGACTCTACTGATGGTGATACTGGGGTTTACTCGTTCCTCCTGATTATTGCATTCATTGAATCTTGGCTCTGGCTTGGGTCACCTTGGTTGGATTTAAAGGCAGCTCTTAATAACCAAATAACATTGCTATAATTCTCCAAATGAAAGAGATGTTGACTGATTCAATCAAACTGCAAACAATGTTGCCATCTGGCACGGCTTGTGAGGACGTATCATATCAAGATGAGAGGATGCGTCAGAATGAGTTTAGGTACAAGACTCAGACTCCCTCACGCTGAACGCAAGTGACCATTAGCAGTAGGTCGACCATTTTCCAGAGAGCAAATTTGACACTAACCTCTGATATCCTGGTAGTGAGGGACGACATCGCTCCCTGGAACTTCTCATCTAAAAATAACGATAAGCCTTGCAGTCTCATCCGACCGCCCACCCTTAACCAACTTGAATACCCGTTCATAAAGGTACTTTGTTACGAGTTTCCAGCAGTGGGAGTCACAGCTCTACCCACTGAACATCCACGAGGCTTGTAACGTGAACATATGAGCTCGGTTCTCTTTGTTGAAGGACTTTTGTAGAAAATCTGATCGACTTATACATCTGGCTGAAGAACATGAACAATTTCTCTAAACTTCCAGTATCCTAAGATACTAAATGTGCTAACCAATGTCCTTGAGGAGGTTCGGGGAAATCAATGTGAGAAGTTTAGTGACAAGGAATATGATGGTATTCTGTACAACTGTCAATACCATCTTAAAATCAATTAACTTGAAGAGAAAAGCGTAATCTACAGTGACGCCAGAGTGATAGTCTCTGGAACGAAGACAACATAAGACATACGTCCCTTTATCAGTGTATTTCAAGTCAACAGTTGATCGGACTGTGCCAGTAGAAGAAACGTGTAACCTACAATGGTCTGCTATGGATACCGATTACCTGAACTGTCTCTCCTCTCGTACCACTGTTTGTGGTCTGGAGTTTATATCAAGAACTTTTTCGACGCTCGAGAGATTGGGCAAGTATTCTGCCTATTCATATCCAGCGTGAAAAACGAGGAAGATGGAAAATTCCTTTAAAGCCGATTTCAGTCAAATGGTTTCATGAATTATGGAAATGAAAAATGACTGGGAAACGAATCTATAAAATACAGTAAATATCACGAAACGGCGACTGATGATGATCATATTTCAGTAGATGACAAACATGAATTAAGGTCACTTGTTGGTGAAGAACATATTAAAGAAGATGAGACTATGATCATCAGGAGTAAAGAAGATTCACCACCAATTCAGTAACGGTATCACGACCTTTATTCGTTCTGAATTCTCGTACACAAAACTGTTCATAGTGACGTCAGCTGCAGCACCTCACGAGGCAAAACAGGAAACTAAGTTTCATTGAAAGTAAAAAGAAAAAAAATTACGACATAAAGTAAATGTTGTTAACCAAATGACATATTTACAAGGTAAGGCACCGTGGTGTCGTGCTCAAGGACGGTAGTGTCTTGCTCAAGGACTATGGTGTCGTGCTCAAGGGACATATCCTCAAGCTGAGTGGGTTTAATAAAGAAATACAGTTTACAAAGCTGCCTTTTGAGGGTTAACTATGGTCTTCCCATGTTATACCAATGGGTCCTGCTGGTACTTGTTCTAAGCTCAGTTCAGTTTTTGTTTGCATTATTGATCTTCCCATGTCGGTGCACCTCTGTTGCCCCACGATCTCTTCATCCATCACCTGACGCTATTGTAATAACCTCCCTTTCCTTCAACAGTCAACGCTTCGCCAAACACACCTTCTCTTCCCCTGTTCCCCCAACACTCGTCATCTTCCTGCACCTGTCATAACCTTGTGCTTGCTTTCTCTGTAATCTACCTGTATGGTACATATTCCTACGTCAAGTGTCATTTCTATCCCCTCTCTTCCTCTTCCTACGTCAATCTTCACCTGTCACTGCTACACTCTCTCCTCCTCCACCTTGCATGGCCACTCCCAGGTCTCCTCCCGCCTCAACTGACCTTCATGGAGGTGAGACGTCGCAAACTTAGCTCTACCTAGTCAGTCAGTTCACCAAGTTTTCCACCTCAGTTAAATGTTAAATGCAATGGCTTTAACTCCATGCTTCCCTCACTCTTTTCGTGGGATGGAGTTTGTTAATGAGTTTTTCTACACCCGAGCTGCTGTGGCGGGAATCTGCCTTTTACGTAATTTGTGGGAAGACATGAGGAGGGAGGCAAGTTCCTGCAAAGCTGGTATTAGTCAGGTAAGTGCCAGAGTTCTGAAACTTGAATGAGAATTTGGTGATACTACTGCAGTGGCAGTAAACGTATATTAATCGGAGATGGTTTTGACTACAATGTTTCAAACAGACAAAAGAATGATAAAAGTTACAAAAACTATGAAGAAAAGAAAAATGGTGGATAGAAACAAAGCTCTGTATAACACAATTATATCAAAAATTTATACTTTAACGCATTTGAAGTAAAATGTTTGGACTGATGTCGTCTCAAGTAATTACTCAGATTAAGGCTGTCGATGCCTTGGATGATCTTAATACCTGCCACAGATCACTTCTTAACTTACTCTTTTGTTGGTTGATATGGCTCTTCAATGGATCGGAACTGGGAAAAACTGAGGATCGGTTGCTTAGGTTTAAATTTAAATGCTCTGAACCATGAAATCTAGAATTTTGATTATTATTACGACTGCTTGTACACACTGCTTAGATATGATGATATCTTCAGCTTCCTCCCTTATGACATCCAGAACTTCTTCCCCTGTGACATCTATAGGTTCCTCCTCTGTGGCATCCATAACCTCCTCCCCTGTGGCATCTATAGGTTCCTCCCCTGTCTGAACAGCAAACTTCCCTAGCCTCTGCGGCACCTCTCCTCCTGGCTCTTAGTACTTAGTATTATCTAGATACATATCTCCTACGACCTTCCACATCCTCCTCCTACATTCCTGAAAAATAGCAATCCTCCGCCTCTACAGGTCCATTCCTTCTTCCCCTACAACTTTCTCCCACTTCGTCCTCAGTTCTCTCTTCTCTCCATCCTGTCTCTGCAAATGTCTGTGCCTTATTAAAACATTCCCTTCCTACCTGGTTCACACAGCTCTAAATCACATACTTTCACAGCTCCTTCCCACCTACGTCTACAGCTCCCTCCCACCTACCCATCAGCCCACACATCTCCCTCGTAACAGCTTCCAACGTTCCATCCATTTTCCCCTCTTCTCTCTTTACCCTTTCACCTCTGCCATCTCCCAGCGTATGTAAGTGCATATCGTTATATCCCTCATACTCACAAAGACATGGGCCACAAGGGCTTTCTTTTGACCTCTACAATCCATAGAGCGTACAGCAATTAGGGGATGTAAATATGAGAGGAGGTATAGCGGTAGTACTGTGTAGTTGCGTCGCTGGCGGCGTAAGAGGTGCCCTTTACCACGACTGTTCCTCGCCATACACCTCCCCGAAAGGTCCCGCCACTTCCCCTCACCATATTCCCCAACCTGGACACCTCTCACAACACTCCAGTGGTGAGGTGACCTTCACCATACTCCTGCCCGTGAGGCATCCCTCACCATGGACGTTCCTCATCATCCTCCTCCCCGAGAAGCGTCCCTCGCCATACTTCCCTCCGATGAGTCCGCCCCTCACCACAGGCACCGAGAGACCACACTCTCGGCACCATTCACAGCGTCCGCTGGTGTACCGCTTCACTACATTCACTAATTACCTGTTTTGAATGATTTGTCCATTATACATGTCTTTTTATGTCTTCCCTATTCACAGCGGTCTTTCGTTAGGGTTTGATTACTTCATGTTTATTCACTGTACACGTACGTATCTTTGATAAACATTTCATGTGGTTTTGTCAGGTTAAGACGTTTGGTGTATTCTTTTTACTTTTTTTTCTTATATATTTTTTCAAGGTTTGATTCTCATTTGCTTTCCCTTTTACCAAATTACCAGAACCAGGCCAGAGCAGCCCTGGTACAGACGTACTCAACTTTTTTTCTTCTTAAAAAACCTTCCCCTTGTCCTGGTGGCCGCGCGACGCACCTCTTCTACTAAGGACATTTTTTTTCTCTATAATGATCACGGCTCTCAGCCTCTTCTGCTAGGCTGGCCATATGGCACTGAAGGCTCACTGCATTATTCACTCATGTTTTGTTGAATATTTATGGTCTTCTACTGCCGTGTATCAGTCTAATGAACCTACCTCATTTGGTGGCTGTCGGGATAATCAATACTAGAACCCCATCACTATATATATATAACAACACGAAATGAACATTGGCCGACCAGGGGATAATCAGTACTAGAACCCCATTACTAAATATATATAACAACACGAAATCAACAATGGCCAACCAGAAAATGAGTGTCGTATGTTGGCGTCAGTATGAAGACGGGCAAGATATGTACGAGTCCGCTCTTGCCTCAGTGAAAGGTTGCCACCACGTAATTTAAGACAACATACAGCTTACCTTGTGCCTGTTTTGAGTGAAGACGTCAGCCGCTGCTCCGTATGCGTGGAATCACACAATACACTGTACGGGCCAAGATGCCTCACTAGCATACACAACTCCTCACAGTCACACTGTCCTATCTGTTTGTGGCTGGAAGGAAGATACACTAAAGAAACGAAACTTCATCACGTTTGCATTATTCTTATATGACGTCAAGACTACGTACGCAGCGCCATCTTAAAGTAGGCGCGCCGCACTGGATGAAAATGACAGTATCAAAGAATGGGAGAATTTGTCACTAAAGAAAACGTTGATTTATATTATAATGACTGACATGTTTCTTACTGGGTGGTTGACTGGTATAATTTCCTATCATTTTCACTGGTTGGACTTTTACCTACATGTTACTTGCATAACAACAAGTGTGCTATCAGTTTTAATATTATGTTGTTTATATATAATTTTCATTATAGTTAATCTACTAACTTGGTCTCCCTAGATGTTATTTTCATGAATTTGTCTTCATTTTACATCACATTTTTCTCCTTTTTATTTCAAAGTTTTAAGCTCTCGAGTAGGAAGATATGATACACGGAAAAAACTAGGGATTTCCGTATTACAAATTTGAAAAAGAACATTAATCTTTCCCTATATAGTAAGTACTTCATATAGTTCGAGAGGCAGTACATGAACATGTATGTAAACAACATATTTTGTACACCATTTTTTGATAGCTGGTGTGCTATATATATATATATATATATATATATATATATATATATATATATATATATATATATATATATATATATATATATTGGAACCACTATTTGGAGGAATAGTAGTCCAACAATGTTGTATGGTTGCGAGGCGTGGGCTACGGATAGAGTTGTGCTCAGGAGGGTGGATGTGCTGGAAATGAGATGTTTGAGGACAATGTGTGGTGTGAGGTGGTTTGATCGAGTAAGTAATAATAGGGTAAGAGAGATGTGTGGTAATAAAAAGTGTGGTTGAGAGAGCAGCAGAGGGTGTTTTGAAATGGTTTGGTCACATAGAGAGAATGAGTGAGGAAAGATTGACCAAGAGGATATATGTGTCAGAAGTGGAGGGAACGAGAAGTGGGAGACCAAATTGGAGGTGGAAAGATGGAGTGAAAAAGATTTTGAGTGATCGGGGCCTGAACATGCAGGTGGGTGAAAGGCGTGCAAGGAATAGAGTGAATTGGAACGATGTGGTATACCGGGGTCGACGTGCTGTCAGTGGATTGAACCAGGGCATGTGAAGCGTCTGGGGTAAACCATGGAAAGTTCTGTGGGGCCTGGATGTGGAAAGGGAGCTGTGGTTTCGGTGCATTATTACATGACAGCTAGAGACAGTGTGAACGAATGGGGCCTTTGTTGTCTTTTCCTAGCGCTACCTCGCACACATGAGGGGGGAAGGTGTTGTTATTCCATGTGTGGCGAGGTGGCGATGGGAATGAATAAAGGCAGACAGTATGAATTATGTACATGTGTATATATGTATGTTTGTGTGTGTATACATATGTATACATTGAGATGTATAGGTATGTATATGTGCTGTGTGTGGACGTGTATGTATATACATGTGTATGTGGGTGGGCTGGGCCGTTCTTTCGTCTGTTTCCTTGCGCTACCTCGCTAACGTGGGAGACAGCGACAAAGTAAAATAAATAAATATAATAGATAAATAAATAAATAAATAAATAAATAAATAAATATATATATATATATATATATATATATATATATATATATATATATATATATATATATATATATATATATATATATAACCAGTTACCTATTTCATCGACCATCTCCGACTGCCACGACTGGGGTTCGAACCTAGCACTCTACCCCGAGCAACCTGTGTCACGTCAGCTAAGTAAACCGCTATGCCCGTATGTCAGTTATGTCGGCGCGTAAAGGTTATGAGGCTTACGCTTCTTCTAGTGTACCTTCTTTGTTGTCTTATGTATTCAGCTGCTCAACCAGTTCAAAACTTCTTGGTTCTCAGGGTTAAAACCACGAACTGAGTCGCGAAACAGCTGCTAGAACTCACCCAACTTAAAGACGAAACACAGTTACCAGAACCCACCCAGCTTAAAGACGAGACAGCTTTCAGAACCCACCCAGCATAAGGACGAGATACAGTTACCAGAACCTACCCAACATAAGAACGAGACACAGTTACCAGAACCCACCCAGCTTAAAGACGAGACACAGGTACCAGAACCCACCCAATATAAGGACGAGACACAGGTACCAGAACCCACCCAATATAAGGACGAGACACAGGTACCAGAACCCACCCAATATAAGGACGAGACACAGGTACCAGAACCCACCCGACATAAGGACGAGACAGCTACCAAAGCCCCTCACACAACCTGCCTTACATACAATCCTACTATGGTTATGTGTAATACTATTGTAGTGGTTTTTATGGCCTCAATCATTGTTGTGTTTAATCATGCGGGTTAATGTTGTATTGTTCATGTGTATCATGCATTCTGTTATTATGCCTGCCTGTTAGACCCTGGTACTCCCGGTGATTACCGCAGAAATTACGCGAGTAAAATCATCACTTCCAAGTTCCTGCAGTGCACGCTACTTGTCGTGCAGACCTGCGCCTCCTACTGCCTCTCCACCAGCTAATATATATATATATATATATATATATATATATATATATATATATATATATATAAGGCGAAAAATTCTGTCTGTCTGTTTGTGTGCCTGTGTGTCCGTTGCATAAGTACTCCCAAGTTCGCTGGGCCAATCTTGGCCAAATGTTGAGGTATGATGATATTGTGGAAAAATGATCGTGTGGAACAAGGAGCATGTTGATGGAGGGACTTACAACCACCTTCAGCTCCCATGATCTATGTAAGGGTGAGTAACATATGCCCGTATGTACTTTAGATGAAACACACGTTGTTAACACAATAATGCGCGTTATCTTGATGATTATATTACTCGTTATTGTAATTCGTTATAGAACCACTGAATAATACTCTATGACGTGACACAGCCTTGGTATTTATTAGTACATTAACTGAATTACCAGCTAATCATGCCAGCGGGCTAATATATATATATATATATATATATATATATATATATATATATATATATATATATATATATATATATATATATTACATACGTGTTTGCCTCTATGTCTGCAAGTGAATTACTTTGTATCTGTGTATGCAGAGCGTGTGTACTTGCGTACTAATGATTGTGACAAGTGTTGTAAAACTTGTATGTGTTGTATATTCATACTTTACTCGTATATGCATAGCTTAGAAAAGTCAGGGATATTCAGGAGGAGAAAAATAGGTCAGGAAACTGTAAAAAGAGTACAAAAATGATTTTGCGAAGGTCAGGAGAACAGGAGGTCAAGTAATAACATAAACATCAGCTTGGTATTCCGAGTGTAGTCAGCAAGTCTCTGGCTGAAATCCTGGGATGTTTCTGGACGTGTACACGTGGCAGTAGACACGGTAGTGTGTGAGGGTCACACTCTCAGCATTAGAACAACACTTGACAGTAGACATGGGACATGTAAGGGTCACACTCACAAACATGACTTGAACACCTGACAAACACTGTCAAATCTGAGTCAACACACGTAGGATGTAAGAAATAAGACGATGGTCAGCCAGAAAACTAGAGAAATATCACATGAATAGAATGATTTAGATCAAAGAGGAGGAGCCTCTACCCACAGCGAGGAAACAAATATGAAATATCGCGGGGTGATGGCAACGGTGCTCAGTTCTGGCGTGAAACACACACAAAGATCAAAACAACTCCCATAAATTTTCACTAGGAATATGAGAATATGTAACACCCTCAAGAATCTTGACAACCGATGAATACACCATGGCCAGCCGTGTGGTGAGGCTCCCCTTGAACTGGTTATGAGAACTGGAGAGAAACACGTCAGCTGCAGGACAACTGGCCTAGGTTCTCTTCTGATATTGATGATGGCGGAGTGTACCAGAAGTGGTGGTGTCAGGGCTGGTGTTGGTGTGGTGTCAGGGATGGTGGCGGTGGTGTGTGTTGTGGTGGTGATATATAATATATATATATATATATATATATATATATATATATATATATATATATATATATAGCGTTGATGGGATGGCCTTGATCAGGCCTCAGTTAACCGTGTCGTCTCAGCTAACAACAACAACAACAACAACAACAACAACTGTTCTGACGTGCCAACCAAAGATAACGTCTCCGGGAAGGTTGAGCAAGTCAGCAAGAGGCAACACAGCTGGAACATGAATGTCCTTCAAATTCCAGGTAAAGTGGCACAGCTATATTGACTGTTGCAAAGTCTTCTTTAGAGAAGTCAACCGACCAACAACTAAGAAAAGACAAAAGTAGGAAGGTCATACAAGGACAGAGAAAACGTGAAACCAACCAAACTAACCTAACCTCAAGCTAAGGCCCGACGTCGCCCCGGACGCCTAAACCCACCGTAACTTAGCATAACCAATGTAGGGGTTGTAACCAAACCCAGTTCTCTTTAGCAAAACACTAGATCCCCCCCCCCCCACACACACACATACACACACATACCGGTGTATAACCATCTCCACACAATGCAAACAGGTAATTGATTACAAAGTAAGGCCTACTTTGGTTGGTATATCCACTGACGCTGGCCAACTGTTCCATCAGTTGTTGCTTCCTATGTTCTCCAGGCTGTGTGGTGCTGAGAATTTCCTGTAACGTACGCGATCAACAATTATTTGAGTTAAATCAAATACTGTACGAGCCGCCTGGACACAAACTAGCCATCTTCTTGCGAATAGTTAAAGTTTGAAATTCCCCGAATCCTCAGCCGGGAGGCAACACTTGGGGTTCGCAGGAACGAAGGAGAACTTGATCTACGAGAATTCTTTATACAATGCATCTTATACATTGATACTGTCTGAAAGTACTAAAAATGATGCACTTCTTTAGCTTACGAATGAACTATCATGATGACATGGTAAAACGCGACACAAATATAATTTCAATAAAAGTAGACTGGTAATTGTGTATTTATACAACAGTTCTTTGAGTGATTATTGTATAAAATCGATGCAAAACTAAAACTAAACTAAAGGACTAAGAGAAAGAATGATAATGATGAGGCAGATAACGAGACACTAACATGTTTGAATATGTTTACGTATCAGTATTGTGTCCTATTATTCATAATAAATTAATGTTACATTTCCAACAAAAAAGAACGGTAATGAAGGCAAGATAGACAGTGAGGAAGTAAGATATGTGACCCTGGAATTATCCAAAGCATTTGACATGGCGTAGTGAAAGTCTTTACTCTTTAATCTTTTTTCCTCGGCTCTTTACCTTCTCTCTTTTCTCTAATGTATAACTTTCTTTTCTTGCATGGCAGTAGTCATTGACGGAGCCACTTTTTCCTCTTATCTTTTCAATAATGGTGCCTCCAGGGTTCTGTTTCATCACCAACTCACTTTCTTCCATTTACAAATAATTATCTGTTCAACCCTTACCCTACTCACTCTAATTAATCCCATGATTCCACTCTACATATTTCATCTCATTCTCCATCCCTCCTCTGATTCCGTCACTGGCGCTTTTTCTTGTGTTAAACACGTTCTTACGAAAGAATACAAAGGAAATGAAACAGCAACGGACCATTCGATCCGTCCGAGGCTGGTTGTACGACACAAGTTAGTACGAACAACCAGAGTCCATGAATCAGGTTTGGGTTCTAATACAGTATTCAAGATGTCACGGGATCCCACATCGAAGAAACTTTGCAATATAAAAGACAACAAATCACTGCGAACTGTAGTACTGATAACTCCAAAGATTGCAAGACTTGCAAAAAATTAGTTACAAATATTCGCATAAAAAACTGATTGACGTACCCACAGATTTAGCCTCATTAACATTAACTTGTGCTGCATTAACTATTACAACAAGGCACGCTCGGCAAACATGCACCGCCAACACGTTTCAGCTTAACATGCAACAGTGTCAGCTCTACCATCACTGTCTACCATGAGCCACGGTAGCAGGTCATGGTAGAACCTGGTAATACAAGCAACAACAATAGCTAGCTAGTCCTACCACCATTATATGTAAACTGAAACAAATTGTTGACACTGCCCTGGACGTAAGGTGTGTTGAAGCTAACGTGTTCTAGTGCTAGTCTCCTGAGTCTACCGATGCCTTTCTTGGAGGTTCCCATCTCAGGGAGCGACTCAGGCTGAGTCTCTTGGACGAACTCTTCCTCGAAGTGTTTCTTCATACGTTCTACGAACGCTTCAGGTAAATTCTCACCCTAGAATAGTTTCCTTCAGCTGGCTTAAGTTTTCGGCTAAGGTGTGCGACTTGAAAATCATCGTCAGTTTCTTGCGAATGCTTATAGAGATGATTCTTAAAGGTGTTAACTCCATCCATCTCTTGACCTTTCCACTGAATGCGGTTTGGAACTTGCTTTTTCATAAGGTCATATAACAGCAATACAGAAATGGCAAGGTCTAGAAAGAAATTACGATAGTAAGCTACAACACAAATGAATAATAGGACTTCTTTTTTCGTCGTAGCCTCAGAAGTGTTGAATTTTCTTGTACTTGTTATCTTGTCACTGGCAATGATTATCTGCTAACTCTTCTTACCCTGTAACTCAGAATTACTAGTTAGGCTTAAACGTTAACTGACGTTACGCAAAATAGCATAATCGTCAGTTAGGTCAATCTACTTTATCAGAAAATTGTAAAGATAAAAATAAACATGATTTATATCCTAATTTAGAGAGACGGGTACACCTGTTGTGTATCACCAGAAGGTTAGGTTTTATTTTGTTACATTTTACAATGAAATAGTAATAACCAAAAGAATGACGAAAATAAACTCATTTAGCAAGAAGTCAGTTGTTGATTAAGTCAATTGTTTAGTCTATAGTGTGTATATATATATATATATATATATATATATATATATATATATATATATATTATCCCTGGGGATAGGGGAGAAAGAATACTTCCCACGTATTCCCTGCGTGTCGTAGAAGGCGACTAAAAGGGAAGGGAGCGGGGGGCTGGAAATCCTCCCCTCTCGTTTTTTTTTTTTTTTTAATTTTCCAAAAGAAGGAACAGAGAAGGGGGCCAGGTGAGGATATTCCCTCAAAGGCCCAGTCCTCTGTTCTTAACGCTACCTCGCTATCGCGGGAAATGGCGAATAGTATGAAAGAAAGAAAAGAATATATATATATATATATATATATATATATATATATATATATATATATATATATATATATAGTGTTAGAGAAATCATCATTAGAGTGAATACAAAATCAGGATCCAATTTAAGCTTGAGCACTTTCACACGTCGGCGTTGTCGATTTTCTGAAGGAAAGCAATTTCTCTGCAATGTGGCGTCTCCCCAGTTTAATAACACATGGACTGATCAAAGTCAATAACAGAACTTGAATCCAAACTCCTGTCCGATGACAGGCAGGCGGAACTACCTAACTGAATTTCGGCGGCAGATGTCATGTCCCTTGCCCGAGTTTTGGTGAACCATCCGCATCAGTGGGTGATGCAGTGTTCAGTGCTCCTCGATGCAGGCTGTGCCTCCTCCTCAGACAAAGGCCTGCAGGGTCGAGGAGGAACTGCTTGTATCATTCTTCTTGCCTCTCCCCTTGACGTTGTCGTTGTTAGAGGCTTGGCTGACTGCTGGATTACCCTTACTTGTCGCACTTTGATCAGGACGGGACGACCCCTGGGTATGATAGCCTGCTGCAGGGTCAGCAGTCCGACTGTAAGGTAGCTGGAAGTTACACCGCTATCTGTCCAAGCAACTCTGAAACAACGTCTTTTCGTTCTGAATGAAATTTATCGAAGACTCGCCAAATCGAACGGAGTTTCGGTGATATTGTTTAGCAAAGTTAAAAGTTTAGACGCACCTGCTAACTGGGAGTTTAGGAATACTGCTGACACAATGAATTGAATTCTGTATACAAAATGTTGTCAATGGTAGACAAAGGAATGAATCACAATAGATACTGCAGTGATCCAGGACACAGTACGTGGCTCTGTGTGTAAACACAAAGATACGTATATTTTGCATCATTCTCCAGAAGCCGTCCAAGAGGAATTATTTTTGTAAAAGTGAAAACATCTGTTGAATCTCCTGTTGTTACGGTCGACTGGTGTTGTAACAGTTTCAACGTGAACTTGCTTTATATTTGAACATGACAGAACGATCCTTGAGTACGACGGTACGACCATTAAATATGATGGCATGACCTTTGGCGCTTTCCTGAAGGGTCAGGTCAGAGGCTAAGCCACGATATCTAAGGGTCGCTGAAGAGGTTAATTAACTCACGTCCTTGATCCTTAAGCCTTCTTTTAAATGTACGTACCTCGTTAATTCCTCTCATTATCAATGCATAAGTGACCTCTTATGTATCCTTAGAAGTGATTGCGTTTACTAACGCATATTGCATGACCAAACCAACTTATTTGAATAACCATATAATTACTGGAAGGGCGGGTTTTAGGAGATGAAGACTGTGTCAGGGTTATATCGGAGGATTCTTGGGAGTGCGGCGAGCAAGAGAAGTGAAGGAAAAACGAAAACAAGAAAAAAAGACTGAGGAACCAATGGCGCACTTAGTCACGCCTTCCTTATGTGTTCTTACATTTTTCTCCTCAAGCAACATTGGATGAAGGCTGGCTTTCTTACCGCTGAGACGAACCTAGACAACACTGCGGCTCAAGTAGTATGACTCTCTGTGACATCCATAACCTGGATCAGAACGAATCCTCAAATCCCTGATGTTTGTGTGACGTGATGAACAGATTCTCATCACGGCCTCGTCAGCAGGAGCTGAGAGGGACTTTGGGGACCTACAGGTTTATGGCTTCTTCATTTCAGACACAGAGGCTGAACAACTTTATGTTCTCTTATAGATAACCTATACTGTTCTTGGAATTATGAATCTGTATCGTCTCTTCACTTTAAGAACTACAACTTATTGATAGAAGATTGGCTTTGTTGTTCTGATAATCTCTGATATACCTCACATCATTAACATATACTGATAATAATGAAACATCCGAACACGACAGTTTAACATGGACTTCTCTCCTGCCAGACGTAAGTCTTATTTAGCATTATATATTTTTTCTGTTTGCAAACATCCCTGCCTCTGCAGAGTAAATACAACTGCCATAACTTCATGTTCGTACTGAAATCAATTTTGGCATCATAACTGAACACATTAGAACAATAGGAAGAGGATCTCTTAACACCCACTCAGGAAACCATGAGACAATCAATACTCCTGATAGCTGAATAAATGTCTCTACAAATTATAGATAGTTTACAAAAAACAGGTTGTAACTAGACGTTATGGTCTTCTAAAAACCTTTTTCATTTCCTTTAGTCTCACTCTAAATGAAATCCTTTTTACCAAAATCAGTCCAGCTATGGTGGAATATTTGATCAACAATTGATGTAGATGTCAAAGCTTTAAATATTCATGAACTTACAATACTCAGTACTCTAGCTAGCTTGTTCTTATTCTCCATCGTCTTGACAGCTTCGGCAGTCCCCTCTTGACCTGAATACCGAGCATCTTAAAGATACTATATTTTGCCGGACAGACTTACAATGTATACATACATAACCTTGCAAGTACGTCGCTGTGATTTATATTCTCCTCAAATGATTTTCCAGCACAGGAATGTCTTCCAAGTAAAAACACACTGCGTGTCTGGCCAGGCACACCATGGTACACATGATGGTATCATTCAAAGGGAAACGTTGGCGAGCTACAGGCAGATGGTTCACATCAGCAGCACGTACCACCATCGGGAGTGATCATCGCCCGAAAGCTTTTATCTATATCTATCTGATGTTATCCAATAAGAAATCTAGCATTACCTATCTATCGCTCTCTGTATCTTACGATATCCTAAGCAAAATCTACTTCCCTTTGACCTCTTGACGTATATAGTAAGAAGACTAGGTCATGGTGATGACCCAGGATCAGTTACATCTTGGTTCTCTGGCTTTTCAATTTCCTTTTCAATCATCTTCCCACAAGCCACTAGGAGGCTACAGTAGTTGAGGACGCAGACGTTACGGCAGCCACATGTATGGTAAGTGATCCTGTATCTCCTTGTTTTGCTTGGTCCTCGGGTTAGACTAGGCTGCACCATGAAACAGCTGGTTAAATTTCTTTGCCTCTTTTACACGACGATACTACGTGGCCAGTAATGATGTGTGACCACCGACGCGACCCGTAAACATCGGGTTAAAATGTCGTACATCATACCCAAGAGTCGTGCTCTCTCTCTCTCTCTCTCTCTCTCTCTCTCTCTCTCTCTCTCTCTCTCTCTCTCTGGCCCAACCCGAGACAATCCATTCACTGTTTCCAAGTTATTTAGACAAATGTTCTGCGCTGTTGTCATTTATTTTAACAGCCCCTCAGCGCTGGGTAAGTAACCTACACAATGTATCCATGATTCTTGTTGGTCGTCAGGCAGCCTGGTAGGGTAGCGTGGCATATTGCATGAAGGTGACTGTCTTTTACCCTGCTGGCTTGATCGTAAATAAAGTTATAATTCGGGGAACGTTAGTAAGAGTGACTTCAGAAATCAGTCACTCTCACGTTTAACAAACTTGTCGACTTTATGGAGATGTTTTTGAATCTCATCCTACTTTTAGAAAGAGTCAGCATACTAATGCCATACATATAATCCTAACATTCATTATTATTAATTGTTGTAGATACTTCAAAACCAAATTTGTCCTCAGTTTATCTTCCACAAGTGCGACTAATTTGGCGAGGGCAGTGTAGAAGTGCGTCATCCGTGCAGCAGTCTGGCAACATTTCATATATCATGGCTGGAACTATTGCACCAGCGTCCTTCCAGCAGAGCACTGTAAATCTTTTCATCTTTGTCCAACGTCAACCGGATTGAACCAGAACAATTTACCAACACACTGACTCTCTCATTGCCACCATATTTGTTTTTTTGTTTTCTCTTACCCTGTTCTCTATGGTCTTTGTCCTCTACACCTGTGGCGGGTTTTCTCTTGTTCAACTTTTCTTTGTATTTTTTCACGTTTGTACCTTTATTGTTTGGACAAGTTATTGTACATGTTACTGCCGTTGCGACCAACGCTCAGCCACCTCCCATGGAATATACCATTTACCACTGTCCTCACCAACAGCTCCCTTCCATGACCCTCGCTACCAGGAGCTGTGCTCTGTTTCAGTTTAATTTTCACATATCATATGTCCAGTGAAGCGTAGTACTGACCTGTTATCGTAGAAGAGGTTGTGTTGTTAAGATCTAGGTCATTGCTCGCTGTTTTTAAGGCCTAATTTTGTTTATCTTGGGAGACAAATCTTCGAAAAATTGAGGCAAGCTTTTATCACAGTGACTTCGGTACCCATTCATTGGTGTTTAAGATAGAGAGGGTTATTTACCTAATAATCTTTTCTGTATGTATACAAAAATACACAAATTAAAGGCAACTGTATCCACACTGAGGCTGAAATTATAACTGAACAGTCGTGGACGAAGGTCCTGCGACACACCTAAACGAAACTGTACCGATCCCAGTATTTCAGCAGACAGAGTCAGCTGGTTGATGCAGCTTCGAACAAGCGCTTGCACGGGTCTTCGGGACTTTAGGCGAGTGAAGGTGAATTATGTCAGTAACTGTACAATTATCTGTAAATACA
This sequence comes from Panulirus ornatus, assembly GCF_036320965.1. NCBI lineage: Eukaryota > Metazoa > Arthropoda > Malacostraca > Decapoda > Palinuridae > Panulirus > Panulirus ornatus. Next base: position 30,826,777 of record NC_092239.1, on the reverse strand, counting down.
TCTTTGGCTTTAGTCAGAATAAATGAGGTTTTTACTTACGACAGTTTTTCATCTTTGTACACGTCATGAGGAGCTGCGTAATTCTGTGCATCATAACTCATTAAACACGACAGCACGATTCTTGGGTGTGATGTCCTGTCTTATAATCTGGTGGGCCAGGTCCACATACCCAAGGGTTGTACCGTCGTATTCAAGGGTCGTACCGTCGTGCTCGAGGGTCGTACCGTCGTATTCAAGGGTCGTACCGTCGTATTCAAGGGTCGTACCGTCGTGCTCGAGGGATTAACTAAGAGTGGTTGTTGAAGCCCTACAGTCAGTTGACAAGAACATGCAGTCAATCTTTCTGTGTTTCCCTTACGCTAGAAGACAAATATCTCATGGCAGTAATGTCTAACTGCTCGATACTCTCGTCTGACTTAATGTGTATCAAGACACAGACAGATCAGAATGAAGCAAAGAAAATGTAATGGATGGATTGTAGAGCAATAAGATTTGGAAATATATATACACAAGGTCTTTAACATGCATAACTGCGACCGATTTCTTCTCTTTTTGCCAAAATAAGTTAAGAATACAGATATGTTCTAACTGTACCCAACTTATTTCTGTAATGGTATACCACAGTGGCATGACGGTGCAACCAACCTCGCCTACAATGAGATGGCGTTTGCTGACACACGTAGGTGGGAGGTCAAGGGTCAATCACTATACTCAGCGATCGCCCAGGTTACTTACACCTTAGTGCTCCACAGGTTTAGGTTTATGTTCTGTTTGTGAAAATCGATTGAGAGTTATTTCCACAGTGAATCATTGTTATTACTACAACTAGATCATGAAGACAATAGAATGCAGAAGTTTGCTCTCATTGATCTGACTTTTCTTTATTCTGTTTAAACTTTGTTAGTATAATCTTTGTGTATGATAACCTGACCTTTGTCCTGTCAGAGGTCAGGACATCCAGGTATGGATCTTATCGTTTTGTTTCAGGATCGTCCGCGTACATAAGGGTTGTATCGTCTTGCACGAGGGTTGATAATCCTATCCATCCAAGGCTGAAGATAAAGGTACAGAATTTGAGTCCTTTTATGACGTGTACCTGGTAACAGTAGAGGAACTTCCGTTTATTATGTAAACAATCGCTTCCGTTTATCATATAATCATTCACTTTCGTGTTACACAACAAAACGTACGTAAGATATTGCTGAAAACAACAACTGGTAAAGGAAATATAAAACGGTCTTACTAAGACCAGATTTGTGGAGAATTATGCAAATTGTGAAAAAAAAGAAACCAAGCAATTTATCCTGTGGTGACGTTGATCCAATCTTTTCTTGATCCATAATTTTGAGGCCACTACAGAGCACATTTGAATACGTCTGATGATACCATAAATGTATCTCCCATTTTCATTGTCTTCATTTGCATAGTGGCCAACTGTTGGCTGTGGATTTAACAAAACAACTCACTGCATTTTTCCCTTGAACTATATGGCCGATCAAACCCATTCTAAAATCATCTGAACTAATATTGTTTACTGATCATGCGCTTCATTTTCATTGCCGTCATTTGCATAGTTGTTGAACAATTGTCAGTTGACTAAAACAGTTTTACTAACTCTGTGAGTGGTGGTAGCGAACTCAGCCTACATCACTCCCGCGCCACACCTTGCCCATTCTATATACCACACCCACACCATGTCCACACCACACCCACACCCTGTCCACACCACACCCACACCCTGTCCACACCACACCCACACCCTGTCCACACCACACCCACACCCTGTCCACACCACACCCACCCTGTCCACACCACACCCACACCCTGTCCATACCACACCCACACCCTGTCCACACCACACCCACACCATGTCCATACCACACCCACATCCCACCGTAGTCAGTCACGTTTATCTTCAGACCATTGCTTAATGTTTGCATGGATCGTGTTGCCAACAGCTTTTGCTAATTTCAGACACTTGTCCTCCAGTCTCCTCTCACTCGGAACTTGCCCTGCCTAGCTCTCCTCCCTCCATCTTCCCGAACATCCTGAAAGTCTTTTCTTTACAACCCTTTATCAAAATGTTTCGTTCTTTAGAACATTTAGTTGGTAATATAACAATTTCCTGACACTGTTCTACAAGTCCTGGTTCCTTTGCAAACCTGAAATGAAATTTCCACATCATTGTTTTTTCTCCTTTTTGTCACATTAGTAGATTATTATCAACAACAATGCTGAGTTCCAGACTGTAACATAAGACTACAATATAAGTTCTCACGCAATTGTAATAATAACTTTATTGTTAACTTTGATTTCTGTCCCAGGAATGTGCTAGATATTTGTTTAGATGTAAATTACTTCTTTCACAGTTTATAAAACCTAAGAGTAAGTCTAATATCGTATTAAGAGACATTCTTGTAGTTCAATTAAAGTTTGCTTGATATCATTTGGGATAGAGAATGAGAGTTACTTAAATCCTATCTAAATCATGTCATGAATAAGTAGGGGAGGTATCCAAAAGCATTGCCTTGTGCAAATGGAACATAGAAACTGATAACTGATTCTCTCTCTCTCTCTCTCTCTCTCTCTCTCTCTCTCTCTCTCTCTCTCTCTCTCTTCTCTCTCTCTCTCGTTCTTTGGTGAGCATACTCATTATGGAACTTCTGCCACTAGTAATTTAAAAACAATGCATGCAGGAACCAGCCTCGTTTATACTCATTATGTTTCCAGCTTCCTTGTTCCCCATGCAACCACATTAAGCTCATTCATTTCCACCTGCCCTGTTCTGGTAAAGCCTCACACCTATCATCACCTCACAAGCCTCATGTCTATCACCACACTACAAACCTCATGTCTGTCTAGGGAGCCTCATGTTGCACTACGCTCCAAACCTAACCCATCTTTGCACCAGTGACTACCTAACACTCTTCACCCCACCACACGCCCATCACCATCTGAAGCTCCTCAGCCAAATTACAGATCACCTCCCCATACTGCTCACCTCAGACAGCCCACCACCCCATACTGCTCACCTCAGACAACACACCTCCCCATACTGCTCACCTCAGACAACACACCTCCCCATACTGCTCACCTCAGGCAGTTTACCTCCCTCATTTCAGACTGTTTATGCAGGTCAACACTAACTCCAGCTCACTCATCCCTCATCCTACTCATCCCCTCATATCCCTGTCAGTCTCAGTCTCATACTCTTTACCTCCAAACACTTCGTCTCTAGATAGTTTCATGGAGGCAGATCTTGTCTTTGATTACTTCGGGAATGTCTGGGGTTATGGGATGCTTGCTACAGCTTCCATGAAGTGCATTCTTCTATGCAATAAATGTTCTAATTATGCTAACATTAATACTATCAACATGATCATTATCCTCATTGATATCATCACCGTCATTGATATTTCACTCATGTGTACATCATATTCCATGTTCGGAACTGTCACCCTAACGAGAGCCTTCAGCATGAATTACAGGCTGTCAGTTGCAGGTCTCCCACAAGTGCACTTGGCTGTGTACTCATTAAACAGTTTATTCTCTAAAACACACAAGCTGTCCACGGAAAACAACGATTTAAAGATTTACTTAAATAATTTGTACTCATTACAGTTATGAATGTTTAGAATTAGTGTGTGTGTGTAACTGCAACTATTCCAATCTCCCGAAAAATATGAATTGGAAAAACTAAGGTAAAGAAACCCTCCGTAGAGGCTAATTTCTGGCTTAAGATGGGTACACAACGATGATTCTCAACAACCATAAGCCACATACGTATCCTTTAATACCTGTGAATTATAATTCTGTTCTTCCCATATGTTATACGACGATTATCTCTTAAGATAAGTATTTGCAGTTTACGAATCTTTTCACCTTTTATTTTACAAACATCACCTTGTAAGTGCCTTTTTCTCTTTCAGTAACTCTTTTGATATCGTATCAACTTACTGCCGAATCCTCGTTCATCCTCAATTTTTTTTCTGTTGTTTCCCGCTCTTACGCCATGTCTGTTCTGACCGTGTGTGCCTCTGTCCTTCCTCCTGCGTGCTGCTGCGTCAACTCTGCCTCTCGTGTTGCTGGGGAACAAATATTTCCTCGTTCACTAAACTTCTGGTCATTCCACCAAGTGGATTCTTCTCTCGAGTTTTCTCTTTCTTTTACTCCTCTGTTCCACCCCTCGCTGTCTCGTCTCATCAATTCCGAATTTCCCTCCTTCTTGCGCTTCTCTCTGTACCACCTCAGTTCTACGTTCTTTTTCTATTTCTTCTCTCACTTATCTTCTTTTCTTCTTCCTTTATTTTGCTCTTTTTCCCCTCTTGTGCCTTCCATGTTCTTTCCCCTCCTCTTCCCTCTGCATTTGCTATTTCTCCTCTCTTCCACATCCCACACGTTCTTCCTTCTTTTCTCCACATCTTGTTTTCCACCCACTTCGTTCCGGCTCTTCTCATCTACTCCGTCCCTCGTCCACCAGCCTCCTACCCAACCCACGTAGTTTCTTAGTCGTCTCTCACAGCCCGACTTCTAAAGCTCCTCACATCCAGTCTAATCCCCCAGGTAATTCTTGCAGGAAGTTAGCTAGCTGTTCATTCACATCTTTCTCCTGAAAAATCTTCCAGTTCTTTTTCTCGTAGTTTCAAACTTTCAATCATTTACACTGAATTTCTCTCCAACCTTTAAGAAGTGTCGCCTCTCACTACCACAATTTTTACACAACATTTTCTTTGCTAAACTGAATCTTCTTCCAACTATCTTCAAGACGCTTTCGTTCATCGTGGACTGTCTTCAACTAACTATCTGGGCTTCCTTTGAATGTTTCTATACTTGTCCTAAGCATGTTTTTTATTTTAGTTAGCATTACATTGAATAAACTTTCCACATTTCCTGCTGGGTCCATGTTAATTTTTGTTTTACATCTTTATGATATAAAGTATTATTACAGATTAATCACTTTTTGGTCCAAGATGGGACGTTTATAGTCTAAGATCAAAGTAAACTATTTTGAGGTTCCTCACCTGATACCTAATCACCAAGATATTAATCCAAAGAGGAAAAGAGTATTTTGACTAGGACCAGGCAGATCAAAGCAGATCATAACACGAAAGGAAGTCCAATAAGACGAACGTCTTTTATATCAGATAAAAGTGTTATTAGAATTTCCATCACTAAGAAATCCAACATCAATCACCAACAAGGTTTTGCATACTAACGAAGATTACGATGTCTCTCCAGGATGTGTTACGAGATAGGAAAACTGTATGAAATATACATGTTAACAACATTGCAATAAATCATTATGAAACGTGAGTCTGACAAGTGAGACGCAAGATGCATGATGAGGAAGACTGAACTAAGTTTGTAAGTGTAGATAACTTGGTGAGGAGAAGCAAACCAATACTTAATAACGGCTAAATAATTATCAGGTTGTGACCATGTGTTTATCTTCCGTAGATTTGTTAACCATAGAATTTTGACCGTGTTCATATTGCATAGTAAATTAACACGTGCTTTTGTTGTTAATGAAAGAAAATGTCGAAATCGTTTGAAACGTATAAACGATATAAAAAAATACCAGATATCTGAGAATTCCAGACTGATCAAGGCTTAAGGTTTATCAACAAGATATCGTTCAACGTCCATCAGTTGCTCACAAGGTACAGGACGAACACTGGCTGGGAAGTTAAGCAAGCGGTAAAGTCTTGCGAGAACTTTAGACATAACGTTACCAAGGAACGAAGGGTCGCATGTTGTTGATGATATGCGTTATCATGCAAGCCTCACGATGACCCCTGAACAAGGAAGCTTTCCTATCTGATAATGACTCTTAGGTTGAGAAAAGTTTAGTTCATGGCAGGGAAATTGCAAGACAAACTAAGATAAAGGAGATGAATTCATGAAAATCAGTCTGAAACAATGAAGGAAAATTATTAAAGGTTGACACTGTGATCACTTGTATTGTGTAAATATCTATTGTAATTAATATCTTACCAGCATATGTATGTTGGCAACAAATACTCCAGAATAAGATAGACAATTTACCATTGCAATGGAAAGGTCACGGGGAAAACTCATAGATTATTTACTGAAATTTTATCGAAAAAAGGTAAATTAGCGTTGTACAGTTAGACAGAATTTAGGCTCTAGATGAAGACAAAGATCATTCAACCATCTTTAGTAGAGGTATGTAGCAGGAATGAGGAGTAAATGAAGAAGGTAAAACCGACCCTTGTCGCCGTGGTCAGCTACCGGTGTGCCAAATCAATGTACGTTGGCAGATGTTTGATCAATATTCCTTCATCACCTCAAATGTTTTTTGATAGAAAACATTTATATTTAGTTTGCGTGCATTCCTCACCATGCCCCGGCCTCGACCTCAGCCTCACTAGTCCAGGTCTGCTGCATTAAAACATGACTCGTGTGAGCCTTGCTGTGGTGCGGGTGACCACTAGAGCACAAGTGAAGTGCTCCACCCGCCAAGTTCCTGTTTTGTTTTACCAGAAGCTGGGACACCCCTGCCATATTTCAGGCTCCATTACTTCCTATTTTGCTTTCTCTCCCTTTTTCGTAGAAACTTGTTTCTCCTCACTGTCCTCTGTTGCTCTTATTCTCCTTTTCAAGAGGAAACACTGTGCTGTACGTCACGGGTCAGAGTCTTTGTTTCCTAGCGTTAAGGACTGACATGGACACTAATGATATCGTTATGATTAGCTTGGCTACAACAGATAAGATTTTGTTCCATTGCGTGGGTCTAAGCGACACTCAGCTGGTGTGCACCGTGAACCGGCACTTTTAGCTCCACAAATCCTCAGCAACGAGAGGGGTCGGGCCCTGGCCGTGGCTGTGAGCAGCAGCAAGACAATACTAGAAGTAAAAGACGAGAAAACTGGCGTCGTCAGGGCATTCCTCGCGTCTTAGATTTAATTTAGTCTCATATATTAAGCGAAGAGTCTGCCTTTCCGTGCCTTGCCATTTGACCTCACAGACTCGTGAGGGAGGAGGCACATGAAACTCATCTTTTTTTACTAGAGCGGATGGAAATGACTTCTGCTGTGAGTGAACCTCCGCTGATGTGCCTTTGTTAAGTGTAATGCTTCAGGAGTTTTACGTATTGGAAAACCTGAGGTCTTGATGTTTTCTATACATTGTTTTTCATTTTGTTTCGTCGTCTTTCCACGATCTCGTATACATTTTCATGACCTTACAGTTCCATGCTCCTCCCACGTGCATGCAGATGACGGTAGTATTGAACAATTCACTCTGCTGGAATGAACTAGAATAATATTCTTTTTCTGTTATTCCAGCAGCAAGCGCCTTAAACCTGAAGCATCGGGCTGGTTTCACTCCTCAGAAGCATCGTCGTGCGGCGGGAGAGACAGAGTCTTCCCCTTCTGCTCTTCAGACACACAACCTCTTATGATCTGCTTTCATCACTCATCTTGACCCTCCAGAATCCCATCCTTCTCCATCACTATGGATGGCCCCTGAATATTCAGATTTTTTCCCTCTATAAACTTTCTCATTATAGGATCTACCTAAAGACCCTCATCTGTACATCTTCACCGTATTCTACCTGCTATACTGTCCTGTTACACCCAATTCCTCATTATTGTTCATCCTACTCTCACTCCATACCTCCATCATCAAATTTCCCTTAACACACACCTTACTCCCATCCCTAAACCACCATTGCCAGAAATACCTAAATAAACTCTTAGAACTCGCACCTTCGTCACACAACTACTTTATGCCTCCCTCTCAACATTCACTTTATCATACCTCCCTAACCTAACCTAACTGATCACACCTTTCTCGCAATACCTAACTCGCTATGCTTTCCTCATCATATATCCTTCTGTTTTCATTTTCTCCTTCCTTGAAATCGATGTAAAAATTGTAATATATGTTTGTGGAACTCTAGGAAAGACATGACCCAAGTTATAATTATGTGAGGCTGGTGGAAAATTCAAGACTTAAGAGAGGTGAGAACTTTACTTTAGAGTCAGTTTGCTTTCAAACCACTGAGGCATACATAACCCAACTTGTACGTAACTCAGAGAGGAAAGAGACGGAACTTAGCTTCTTGACCACGGCGGTAAGGGCAGTGAGCACGAAGGAACAACCAGTGAGTAGATGGCACGACTCGACACGACTGTAAAGTCCTTGATCACGGCGGTACGACCCTCAAATAAGACGTATAACCCTGGCCCTTGACCTGACCTAAAGGTCATACTCACGGGTCGTATCGACGAGCTCAAGATGTGTGACCCAGACGTTTATCAGTCGTGTAGCACATTTCAAGAAGAGATCGAGTTATTAGAATAATGAGGACAAGCTTAACTGCTTTTCAGGACAATGACCAAATATACGGTATATATGAAGGAGAACTGGAGTGCCCTTAATGATCTTATCTAAAGTAAGAAATTGTACATAATGCACAAGACAAGAGATAATTAAAATCTCGCTGCTACTAATAATAACGCAGCCTTCAAGCTGCAGGAATGCAGTAAAAAGGGAACTTAAAATAAAGAATCAATATAATTCTCTGATAATCTTTTGGTAATGTAAGCTTTGCAAGAGCTGAGAATAGAGAGATAAAAGGTTTTTAGTTTTTTGTATCAATATTCGGGAAATGATAGCAGAGTGTCGCCATTATTGTTCATTTGTGTATTGTTCATTTGTGTACAGGTGATGTGATCCAGCCAACCCAACCCAGGCATGAGTCCCAGAGGACGCATCATGAATAGCTGGTTCACGTGAGGCATGGCGCTGGCCATGACTCTCGTGTATTCATCAGAAAATTAATAATTACTGAAAAAATGATTTCTCTACGTTTTTGTTCTGAAATGTTACATTTCAACGTTAGTATTTGACTTTGTCTCTCTGAAATGTTCTTTTATTTTTTTTGTGAGGAATTCTTGTGTTTGGTGTTTCAAACTTATTCTTTATATTTTAATATTTTGTTTGGTTTTATAATTTTTGTTTGATGTTCTGTGAATGTTTTGTTTTGTGTTCTATGATCTTTTTATGTGGTGCTCTACGATCCTTTTGTTCGATGTTCTATATTTTTCTCTGGTGCCTTAGGGTTTTTGTCTGTATTCTAGTACCGTAATTTTGGTGTTGTAGGATCTTTGTTTTCAATTATTTTAGATTTTTTTTGTCTGGTGTTACGTTCATTTTATTTGTTTACTTCAGGATTTTTTGTGATTAAGGATGTCTTTTTTTGTTCTAGTTTTTTGTTTTGTGGTTGAGATTTTTTTTGTTCTCGAATCTTGTTGTTGGTTGAGAGCAGTTGAGAAGAAAAAAGTAACTTATACTTCCCGAGTTTGTGAATGATCAAACTGCATGGCATTTTACAGTTAACATCTCTTGTTAAAAGAAACATATCTACATCAAATGTTTCCACACAAAGTGTTAAGATGTTAACCTGAACATGTGTTACATCGTGAGGAAGATCATGTGATCGTCGTGCTAAACTTATGACTTGATGTTTATTTGTCTGACGATCTCTTCTTAGCAGGATGAACTTCCCCTGAGGTACTGGCTTCCCCTGGTCAGGTTGGAACTGCAGTATGGACAACATGGCTTCCCCTGGTCAGGTTGGAACTGCAGTATGGACAACATGGCTTCCCCTGGTCAGGTTGGAACTGCAGTATGGACAACATGGCTTCCCCTGGTCAGGTTGGAACTGCAGTATGGACAACATGGCTTCCCCTGGTCAGGTTGGACCTGCAGTATGGACAACATGTATGGAAATTGTTCTCGTTCCTGCTTTCCCAGTTGAGCTTAGCATGACGGAGCTTAGATTATCCAGTCTCAGTACCCTGATGGTGATCTTCATGGTACCAGAATAATGACTTGCTAGCGTTATGGCGTCCTGGAGTTGTAATTTGTGTTGGTTGTACATTTTCCATCTTGACAGGTTAGTTGGAGGGTGGGCTATACTATATCTGTTCTACACGTTTTATATCATTTTCATCTGTATGCATCTTGACTTTTCATTCTCATAATTACGGGTGTTGATTCTAGTGCCTGTTTACACGTCTCACGATGGTGTTGTTATTTCCGAGAAATATAAGATAATTATGTCAACTTGTACGTCATCCTGAGATAATATGTAGGACAGTGATATCATCCAATGGTATCACAACAATCATCAAGTCAAACACTTCTTCATACACAGTTGCTGGTTAAGTAGCCTCACTTACCGATCTGGATCGAAGGCTCATTGTGAACCCGACAACAGATGACGACGATATGAAGTATACCAAACCCCAGATGAACTTTCATCATGATCCGTGCTTGATGACAGTATAAATGTTGTGGAAATATCAATCAAGCTGTTTTATTGACTCGTCCACATATGTAGTTAAGTAAGCTGCAGAAAACCATCAGTGAGCCGCAGATGTTGCAACTGAATAAACTTGTATTCTGTTAAGGTGACGCACTGACACACTCGTAAACGTGACGCACTGACGCACCCGTGAAGGTGACGCACTGACGCACCCGTGAAGGTGACGCACTGACGCACCCGTGAAGATGACGCACTGACGCACCCGTAAAGGAAACTCTTGATTATTGTGTGTATGTGTAGTCTGGCAAGACAGTACTACTACTACTACTACACCAGGATTACTCTGTGTACATGACTGAGACATGCTTTTAGCTGGGTAGTGAGGATGACAGGCTTGTAGCAAGAACTATTATTATTATTATTATTATTATTATTATTATTATTATTATCATTATCATTATTATCATTATCATCATTATTATCATTATTACTATCCTCACCATTATCATAATTATTTTCATTATCATTATTATCATTATCATTATTATTATCATTATCATTATTATTATCATTATCATTATTATTATCATTATCATTATTATTATCATTATCATTATTATTATCATTATCATTATTATCATTATCATTATTATCATTATCATTATTATCATTATCATTATTATTATCATTATCATTATTATCATTATCATTATTATCATTATCATTATTATCATTATCATTATTATCATTATCATTATTATTATCATTATCATTATTATCATTATCATTATTATCATTATCATTATTATCATTATCATTATTATCATTATCATTATTATCATTATCATTATTATCATTATCATTATTATCATTATCATTATTATCATTATCATTATTATTATCATTATCATTATTATCATTATCATTATTATCATTATCATTATTATCATTATCATTATTATCATTATCATTATTATCATTATCATTATTATCATTATCATTATTATCATTATCATTATTATCATTATCATTATTATCATTATCATTATTATCATTATCATTATTATCATTATCATTATTATCATTATCATTATTATTATCATTATCATTATTATCATTATCATTATTATCATTATCATTATTATCATTATCATTATTATCATTATCATTATTATCATTATCATTATTATCATTATCATTATTATCATTATCATTATTATCATTATCATTATTATCATTATCATTATTATCATTATCATTATTATCATTATCATTATTATCATTATCATTATTATCATTATCATTATTATCATTATCATTATTATCATTATCATTATTATCATTATCATTATTATCATTATCATTATTATCATTATCATTATTATCATTATCATTATTATCATTATCATTATTATCATTATCATTATTATTATCATTATCATTATTATCATTATCATTATTATCATTATCATTATTATTATCATTATCATTATTATTATCATTATCATTATTATCATTATCATTATTATCATTATCATTATTATCATTATCATTATTATCATTATCATTATTATCATTATCATTATTATCATTATCATTATTATCATTATCATTATTATCATTATCATTATTATCATTATCATTATTATCATTATCATTATTATCATTATCATTATTATCATTATCATTATTATCATTATCATTATTATCATTATCATTATTATCATTATCATTATTATCATTATCATTATTATCATTATCATTATTATCATTATCATTATTATTATCATTATCATTATTATCATTATCATTATTATCATTATCATTATTATCATTATCATTATTATCATTATCATTATTATCATTATCATTATTATTATCATTATCATTATTATCATTATCATTATTATCATTATCATTATTATCATTATCATTATTATCATTATCATTATTATCATTATCATTATTATCATTATCATTATTATCATTATCATTATTATCATTATCATTATTATCATTATCATTATTATCATTATCATTATTATCATTATCATTATTATCATTATCATTATTATCATTATCATTATTATCATTATCATTATTATTATCATTATCATTATTATCATTATCATTATTATCATTATCATTATTATTATCATTATCATTATTATCATTATCATTATTATCATTATCATTATTATTATCATTATCATTATTATCATTATCATTATTATCATTATCATTATTATCATTATCATTATTATCATTATCATTATTATCATTATCATTATTATCATTATCATTATTATCATTATCATTATTATCATTATCATTATTATCATTATCATTATTATCATTATCATTATTATCATTATCATTATTATCATTATCATTATTATCATTATCATTATTATCATTATCATTATTATCATTATCATTATTATCATTATCATTATTATCATTATCATTATTATCATTATCATTATTATCATTATCATTATTATCATTATCATTATTATCATTATCATTATTATCATTATCATTATTATCATTATCATTATTATCATTATCATTATTATCATTATCATTATTATCATTATCATTATTATCATTATCATTATTATCATTATCATTATTATCATTATCATTATTATCATTATCATTATTATCATTATCATTATTATCATTATCATTATTATCATTATCATTATTATCATTATCATTATTATCATTATCATTATTATCATTATCATTATTATCATTATCATTATTATCATTATCATTATTATCATTATCATTATTATCATTATCATTATTATCATTATCATTATTATCATTATCATTATTATCATTATCATTATTATCATTATCATTATTATCATTATCATTATTATCATTATCATTATTATCATTATCATTATTATCATTATCATTATTATCATTATCATTATTATCATTATCATTATTATCATTATCATTATTATCATTATCATTATTATCATTATCATTATTATCATTATCATTATTATCATTATCATTATTATCATTATCATTATTATCATTATCATTATTATCATTATCATTATTATCATTATCATTATTATCATTATCATTATTATCATTATCATTATTATCATTATCATTATTATCATTATCATTATTATCATTATCATTATTATCATTATCATTATTATCATTATCATTATTATCATTATCATTATTATCATTATCATTATTATCATTATCATTATTATCATTATCATTATTATCATTATCATTATTATCATTATCATTATTATCATTATCATTATTATCATTATCATTATTATCATTATCATTATTATCATTATCATTATTATCATTATCATTATTATCATTATCATTATTATCATTATCATTATTATCATTATCATTATTATCATTATCATTATTATCATTATCATTATTATCATTATCATTATTATCATTATCATTATTATCATTATCATTATTATCATTATCATTATTATCATTATCATTATTATCATTATCATTATTATCATTATCATTATTATCATTATCATTATTATCATTATCATTATTATCATTATCATTATTATCATTATCATTATTATCATTATCATTATTATCATTATCATTATTATCATTATCATTATTATCATTATCATTATTATCATTATCATTATTATCATTATCATTATTATCATTATCATTATTATCATTATCATTATTATCATTATCATTATTATCATTATCATTATTATCATTATCATTATTATCATTATCATTATTATCATTATCATTATTATCATTATCATTATTATCATTATCATTATTATCATTATCATTATTATCATTATCATTATTATCATTATCATTATTATCATTATCATTATTATTATCATTTATTGAACAGTCTCTCAGACTTGTACTACTGGATAATGTGGCTCGAGTCGTACCTCTTTAACCAAGTATCAGGCAGACTCTCACTGGCTTACAAGAAAACTTATATATATATATATATATATATATATATATATATATATATATATATATATATATATATATATATATCCCTACAAACCAAGACGATGTCCATCCCATAAGCTAAAAGCTTATCGATTTATACAATGTATATTTCCTTTCATACATTCATGATGTACATAGATACTTTCCCTGCTTGACGTCATTACCAGTGTGTTATATTTCCAGATGAGTTGTTGTTAGTGCCTACAGCACACAGGAAACTGGCGTGAGTAGTGCACCTGTGGCCACCAGAGTAACGGTTGCATTGCCTGCAGCGACATACCTACACATGTCCTCTCTAGCCTCACTGTCGTCATGTGTCACATGTAATGTGATAGGAAGTACCGGAGATGGTGGCGACGACTGCCTTCAAGTGCAGCGATCAAGAAGGATGATAACGATGGGGAAAGGTGGGCTACCCAGCCAACCCTTGTGCACTAACGTAACCAAGTTTGATCAAAAGGTTCCAGTAATGATCCGCTGGGGAATCTACCTTAACATTAAGGGGATGAAATGATTTTTGTATACCAAGGTATAGTTTCACCAGAACTGGTATGTGCCCGTGGCTCCAAGAGGGTACTATATTCAGACCTTTAGCCCGATAGTGTTGAGGTCTGGGAGTAAAAGGAGCATAGATTCCGGGGATGGGATAATCCATCACGATAATGGAATTCACAGAGATACGCACACACAAATTCAGAGTAAATGTCTTTCAACTTGAAAGCCCTCAAGCCTCGCTTGTGTGTCTGTTACAGTGTTTTCCCTGAGCGGGATTTATTGCAGAAGTATTGGTTGATGTTATGGCAGTAAGGTCAAGTTTGTAAAACTTCTAAAGGTTCATTATCAGTTATTATGGAGTAAGTGTTTGATGGTGTAAACGATACCATTTGCTCTTCTGAAGGTACTGTAGATGTGTGGCCCAGCAGCTGGTACTCTTAAGTTTATTATATAAATAACACAGTTTGTGGTGGGTCATCACACGCAGTAATGTCTACTGCAGAGAACCAGTATATTGCAACCTGTGTGTACATTGCTCGTTCCTCTTGTGTTGATGGCTGCTGGCGCCTACTGGTTGGTTATAAGGAATCTCAACACTAACTTCTCGTCTGCGAAAATGTCTGCTCTGAACTATCTACTGCTGCAATGAACAATGATAATCATAAAATCCTTATCTTTCCTGAGGGAAACACTAAGCTTCACAGAGATCATTGCATAATGTAAATGTCATTTGATCACGTCAGGTAACATATAGCCATCTTGTCATGTGGCTATGTTTTGCCTCATCTTCAATGTGTTGAGGCAGCTGCTGTACCTTTCAGTAAGGTTTAACATTGTATCGCTAGGTACAGAACCATCTTAGAGGCTCAGTTGTATGGTGTTCATATTCCAGTCACAACTTCTACTTGAGGACCTCATATTGTAGCAGACGTCAGCAAGATCTCACGAGCTTTTCCCCTCAGCTCCCACATCAGCTTTTATGCAGGTCAGGAAACTCTCAGACCTTTATTAAAAAACTAAAAATAAAAATCGAAAATCGGATGGTATTAGTTCGTAGCCGTTTTCT
Source organism: Panulirus ornatus (assembly GCF_036320965.1). Taxonomy (NCBI): domain Eukaryota; kingdom Metazoa; phylum Arthropoda; class Malacostraca; order Decapoda; family Palinuridae; genus Panulirus; species Panulirus ornatus. The sequence continues at coordinate 30,810,890 of NC_092239.1, read as the reverse complement.
TTTATAAATCTTTCTTTCTTTCCACTTTCATACTTTTTTGTCGTTTCCCGTGTTAGAAAGGTAGCGCCAGAAACAATAGAAGAAAAAAAGGCCTCGTTCTTTCACATCAATTCTCTACCTGTCATGTATAATGCACTGAAAGCATGTTTATTGGATTTATCAGTGTAAACAGATAAGTAAAGGGGGTATGAGTGAGATGTTTCGATACCTGGGAATAAATGAAATCATGGAAGCTGAGGTGAGTCATAGGGTGGGTAAGGGGGTGAAGGTCGTGGAAGTATTGAGGAATGTGTGGAAAGCGAGGCCGCTGTCCCGGAGGGCGATGATGGGTATGTTCGCAGGTGTAGCAACCCCGACGGTGTTACATGGATGCGAGGTGTGGCCAGTGGATGAAGGTGTACGGAAATGTGTGGATGTGTTGGAAATGAAAAGTTATTTGACTTATCACTTACTTTACGACTCTTAATTGGGTATATCAGATCAGGTTAGGTTTAGGCTAAGTTCAGACAGACTGCCATTCAGGTATGCTGGGACATTTGGCCTTTAAGGTAGGTCAGAGTAAACGGTCTTAAATTACGAAAGAACAAATGGCCTTTAAAGTAGATTCAGTGGGTTAGATAAATTCACCTTTAAAGAAGGTGGAGAGCAAAGTCCTTTAATGTTGGTCATGGCAAATGAACTTTTAGGAACTATAAGGGAAATGGTCTTAAAGGTGGGATATGGCAAGTAACTTTTAAGGTAAGTTACGACAACTGGCCTTTAAGGTAGGTTTGGGTAGATGGCCTTTAATGTAGATCATGGCAAATGATCCTTAAGATAGGTAACCTTTAAGTTAGATTATGGCAAATAACCTTTAAGGTAGGTTAGAGCAAAGGACCTTTCTCCTATGAGTGCCGGTAGCCAGTAATTGCTTGGCGTAATATCCTGTCACATATACACACTAGCAGCCAGCATTCATCTGGGCGAGGCTATCGTGGCGGCAGCTACCGGCACTAGTTTGTGACAGGTTATTTTGCCAAGCAATCAGAGCTGAGCAAGCCATACCCGGAACATGGCTTTCATTATGCAGTGTAAGCGGCCACCATGATGATGATGATGTTTGCTGAGGGAAAAGGGTCCTTGTAGGATGAGTACTTTGCTTATCTTCAAAATCATCGCTGATGCAAAACAAAACAAAATCATTTACTAGCCCAGATATGTATCTTCTTATATATTTGCCTTAGTGGGGTACCTCCAGTGACAAACTATTGAGTTTATGTAGGAATATTCTCGTTTGGCTTCTTAATTTCAGAAAGCCATGATACATAAGGGGAGGATTTTCATTGCCCCGTTTCCGTTCACACAGAAGATACATGAGCAGCATTTTCTCTCCTCCAATCATTCCTGCACACTCTCCCACCAGGTCGTCCACATCCCCACCCTCGTCTTACTATAAGACTTTGACTAAACCACACGATCCACCGAGTCACGGCAGCGTCCAGATCCACCTTCAATGTTTTACAAACTTGAACACTACGAACTTTCGTCGTTATTTTGTTTTGTCTGCAGAATAAGATATCGTCATAGTTCCTTTGAGAGGCGTTAAATCTATACCAACAACACACGTTTCCAGGTACATCCTTGTAGCACTCCACAGCTAACTTTCCTCCCGGATGTACTGTGTCCTTCCATCACAACTCTCATCACAAGATGTCTGCTTCCCTCCCTCCATCTACCCCATCTATGATGATGATACAATCCTGCTTCCTCGTTTTCACTAATACCCTACCATGGGGCACTGTATCAAGTTATTTTGCCTTCTCCATGTAGATACAGTTGGTCCATCACACTCTCCTCTGTATTCTTCTAATTATTCTTTCATAAAAATCTATCATGTTAATTACAAGATTTTCCATTCTAGTTTCATACTGGTCCGTATTCAGAATAAATGTAAACAAGTTCTAGTGTATTCTTTTCTTTTTATCTTTTCTAATATCTTACATATCATACTAGTAAATGACAACAGCATGAAGTACATAGGATCATCTGGATCTCCTTTCACGTATATTGAAACAATATCTGCACATATCCAGTCTCCCGGGGCTTCCCTTGCTGCTATTGACTTTGAATATGATCTTCAACGGCTCAGCAAATTCCGTCGCACACTCCCTCTGTCCCGGTGAGGATATTCTATCTGGTCCTAGGGATTCAGTCTTATCAAACTCTTTCAACAACTTGACAATATTCTTTCCTGTTTCTACTCGATTTTCTCCAGCCTTTGCACAGTTACATTTATCTCTGTCTCCGGAGGTTCTGTCTCCTCATTCGTAAACATTGACTGAAATGAATCTTTCATTATCTCGTGCATCATCTTCCTTTCCGCTGAGTCTTCATTCACTTGTGCTCACACCAACTGTTCCTTATCATTCAAATGACTCCTGGCAAATTTTGAAATGTTTCTGGATTATTCTTAATCTCTTTGTTTTTTCTTCCTTGTAATCTCCACATAAATCTTTCTTCTTTACGTTCATCAGATCATGTGTTCTTACCGTCAGTATTTTCTTATGGTATTTCATCTATGATCTACATAATTCTACGATACTGACATAGCCTACAAAATAATGTACATCACTGTTTTATCTAGGAATATGTATACCTATTTCCCAAGAATACCCCCTACTATATTGTTTATCTCTGATCTCCTTTGTAATACCAACCCAAGTAATGTTTTCTTCAACAACCTAATCCCACCTCACCATCACATGATCACTGGTGCTTCATGTACAGTATTCTCAGCCTTCAATACTGCCTGTTTAATGACCACATCCAACACGGGATGAATGATCTCCCTGCATCTGTCTGGTTAGCACAGTATGCACCGGTGCACTTAACACTACGCCACTGTTTCTAAAAACTTCTGATTCAGTGATTTCCCTCCCACGATACATCAGTTATATAAAGGTCAACTTAATCAATCCTGACATCACTCAGTGTAATCAGTACTGACATCACTCACTGTAATCAATACCGACATCACTCACTGCAATCAATCAATTCCCTGCTCTTTCCGCATAGCCACACACAAACTTGAACACCTCCATCATCCACTGCTCTACCTACCGTAACTATCTCTTGCTTAATTGCTGTTCCTGAGAGGGTTGTATGTCACTGTAACTACAGTGATCTCGTTTCCTTCTGTCACCTTGAGAAACCTTATATTCTTCCAAACTTCTCGACTCAATAGTTCAATCTCCCTGAAGGATCACTTGTCCATTATCAGCAGTGCTACGCCTACAGCCAACGGGAAGAGAGTTTTACACTCATGTTGTCTCGTCTCATAACCCTTGTGTATATGCATTATGGCTTAACCTTTGTTTGTGTCTGAGTATGTACGTGTGTGTGTGTGTGTATGTGTGTGTGTATGTGTGTGTGTGTGTGTGTGTGTGTGTGTGTGTGTGTGTGTGTGTGTGTGTGTGTGCGTGTGTGTGTGTGTCAGAATGTAAAAAAAAATCCATCAACGTGTGTATCGTCAAGTTTACATATCTATTTAAAGAGGAAGTTCTTCCTTTAGCATATCTTGTCTTTTCAGCATCTTTGACTTTACATACTTCATCCTAGATAGACACAAGATGTGTATGGCTCTAACCTTCACTGACTTCACCAAAGTTTTACACGTGATCAAATATAAACTGATCATCAATAACACCATCAGAGATGTCATCAGTGGATGATACTCAGATGGATGCACTCGCTCAGTGGATGTTGCCCAGGTGGATGATGCCCAGATGGATGCACTCGCTCAGTGGATGATGCCCAGATGGATGCGCCCACTTAGTGGATGTACATTGACGACTCTACAATTCAATTCGTGTGATGTTGACAACAGTTCTCCTGACTACACCACAATAAAGAAGAACAATATCAGCTCCAGAAATAAACTACAGCTTCCTTTATCACTGTCAACCAAACCAAGTCCTTGACATGCATGTGAGCCTCGCTTTCATTTTGTACAACCAAGTTAGCTTGGAGGAATACGTCAGTACCATCATTATGTCTTCAGACTGTTGTATTGTCTCTCCATTCTTCATTGACTCAAGACACCTGGACCTCCCTCACTTGAAGTCAGAGACATATACATAACTCACACTTTTTAGATTCACCTACGCCTTCTCTGCCTGGCTATCCTCACTGACCACCACACACTGAGGCCGAATAAGAAGAGGTGAGTAAAGAGGCATACATCGAGAGACGCTCAACACACTGAACCTCCCGACTCTCACTAACCAACCACCACTCTATCTGAGATCTGTCCAAGAGTTGCACACACACACACACACACACACACACACACATATATATATATATATATATATATATATATATATATATATATATATATATATATATATATATAGACCATATTCTTTCATCTGTAAGGCTCTTAACTATCACTACACAATTGCCTATTAGCATTCTGTGATAGCACTCTTGTAACAGCTTCCTCTTTTTCTGACTGCCCATCTTGCTATTCTACCCTGTGAACACCAACTCCGGCTCTCTGGGAAGTCTCAATGGACTAATTTACGAGATTTCTTTTACGACTCTTCTTGAGATAACTATTGCTTCTCCTCACGTGACCTTTCGTTGTGTGTAGAAGGCATGACGGAGTTCAATGTCTCGGGTATAGAGGCCTACCATCTTCTTCCTGTAAGACTTTGTTGAGTTTCATCCATGATGTGACCAGTCTTCATCCATGGTATGACCAGTCTTCATCCATGGTGTGACCAGTCTTCATCCATGGTGTGACCAGTCTTCATCCATGATGTGACCAGTCTTCATCCATGGTATGACCAGTCTTCATCCATGGTATGACCAGTCTTCATCCATGATGTGACCAGTCTTCATCCATGGTATGACCAGTCTTCATCCATGATGTGACCAGTCTTCATCCATGATGTGACCAGTCTTCATCCATGGTATGACCAGTCTTCATCCATGGTGTGACCAGTCTTCATCCATGGTGTGACCAGTCTTCATCCATGATGTGACCAGTCTTCATCCATGGTATGACCAGTCTTCATCCATGGTATGACCAGTCTTCATCCATGATGTGACCAGTCTTCATCCATGATGTGACCAGTCTTCATCCATGATGTGACCAGTCTTCATCCATGGTGTGACCAGTCTTCATCCATGATGTGACCAGTCTTCATCCATGGTATGACCAGTCTTCATCCATGGTATGACCAGTCTTCATCCATGATGTGACCAGTCTTCATCCATGATGTGACCAGTCTTCATCCATGATGTGACCAGTCTTCATCCATGGTGTGACCAGTCTTCATCCATGGTATGACCAGTCTTCATCCATGGTATGACCAGTCTTCATCCATGGTATGACCAGTCTTCATCCATGATGTGACCAGTCTTCATCCATGGTGTGACCAGTCTTCATCCATGGTATGACCAGTCTTCATCCGTGGTATGATCAGTCTTCATCCATGGTATGACCAGTCTTCATCCATGGTATGACCAGTCTTCATCCATGGTATGACCAGTCTTCATCCATGATGTGACCAGTCTTCATCCATGATGTGACCAGTCTTCATCCATGATGTGACCAGTCTTCATCCATGATGTGACCAGTCTTCATCCATGATGTGACCAGTCTTCATCCATAGTGTGACGAGTCTTCATCCATGGTATGACCAGTCTTCATCCATGATGTGACCAGTCTTCATCCATGATGTGACCAGTCTTCATCCATGATGTGACCAGTCTTCATCCATGGTGTGACCACCTTTTCTTTGAATTCATACAGACGAGGGATCGAGCTTGTTAAGCATGGAAATGCTGCCTTTCATCTGACTAACTCAGTCAGTATATCCGCTGGGAATATTCACACCTAATATTCGTGGAGTCCTACAATCCTTTATATGAACAAATCATGGTGATTGCTCTTCTTCTCCCACATATACATCTATGTGCTCTTCAGTCAAGAGAATCTCTTATAGCATCTGTAAATTACCCTTTCCTCCTGCCTTCTACCCCAGTAAAATGTGAACTGTGTTTTTTTCCGACAAAGTGAGACTCTTCAAAGCTTTCCTTTTTGTCTTATTCGGCTTTAGAGGATCTTGACGTTCCTTCTCTACCAGACTCATTTGATAAGCCATCATATATTCTCTCACAGCAAGATCCGGAGAGCACTCACTCCTCTCTTTAGACACAAGGTGAGGCTCACCCACCACACTGTATCTCTCCCGCGTCGTAAATGAGTGTGCCGCCGAGCTTGGCTCTGTGTTTACTCTTCTGTACCGCCTCGCCTTTGGACCACCGCATTTTCTTCCCCTTGGAAATATGTACTGGTCCAACCCATCCTGGGAAAGAAGCTGAGGGTCCGCTCTCATCTTTAATGTATCCGTTTCTTTGAATCTTTATCTATTTTTGTGTCAAAATCATTTTCTTGAGCTATTTGAATCTCACAGATTTCTTTGCTTTCTAGTATGTTTCTTGTAAAGCAAGATCAACTTCGGGTATCTGGGGAACATCAAGTCGTGGTTCTTGATATTTCAAGAGCCACTGACAGGGTCTGTCGTATGGATCTCCATCATTTCCTCCTGCTCTGTAAAGTTATATCCAGTCTCCTTTCAAATTGCTTCATTGTTGTAATAGCAGATGGATCAAACTGTCCTTATGCAATCAACTGAGGTGTTCACAAGGTGCTGCTTTATCTAATGGTATTTTTTTTGTCTTTGTCAAGGAATTTCTGTCGACTGATAACCCTATTCACTACGGTTGTAATGACATATGTCCTTGCCCTTCCATTTCCTTTAAAAAAAAAAAAAAAAAAAAAAAACATGCGTCACTTGCTTCCTGTGTGTCACTTGCTTCTGTGTGTCACTTGCTTCCTGTGTGTCACTTGCTTCCTGTGTGTCACTTGCTTCCTGTGTGTCACTTCGAGTAATTCCTTCCTCCCAGACCAGGACATCGTCTCATGATGGGATGGACGGCCTCTAGTTAACTACAAGTCAGCATCGTAATCCTCAGTTTCTGCTTATCTTTCTCTAAAGTTGTCGTTATTTACGAAGAAAATGCCGTTCTTGGCCCCTCCACTCCATCAAGACACTTGATCTTTATGTAAACTTTCATCTTTCTTTAAAAACAATCCACATTTACTGATGCGGTAACTACTGAAGATGTACACTGAGGATTGATCTGTCTTCTTCATGAAGCACTGCTCTTACATCTGGTGAGGCTTGTCTTTTACCTGCCTTCACACACACACACACACACACACACACACACACACACACATATATATATATATATATATATATATATATATATATATATATATATAGTTATAGTTACGTCCTTTAAACTCTGAGTCCCATGGATTTTCAGCGGTTGATGTTAGACATCTAACTATAGAAAAAGTTGAATTGCATCTAATTTGACGTTTTGCCTCTGGTATGTTGCAATGGACAGATTATCAGCCGTAAACCCTCCGGCTCTGTGCCGGCTGCATACATATGAAAACGTAAATATAAAAGTTCTACTCTGAGTTACAAACGAGCAGTTATTATTTTCTGCAGCTGTAATACTCGTAGTCATTTGCTGCAGGATTTATTGCCATTTTGTTTAATCTTTCTGTGCGTGTGTGTTTATTTTGGTCAGCAGTTTGCTACATTATTCACAGACTCAGGCCTTAGTTCAAATAACAAACCCAACATCTCTTGATTTGGTATACTCAAATGTGATAATGTACGAATCATTGATTGGGTTAATTCTAATTCATTACATAATTTCTTTTCTGAACATTTCGTATTGCGCTCCTTTGAAGTCATGAAGATAGTCTGAGATGAGTTTTAATCATAAGCAGTTTCAGCTTATGTCCAGGTTCACTATATTCTCAAATAATTTTTTTTTTCAGTAGATTTGGAAAGCATCCCTGGAAATTCACAGTAACCGTCATCTCTTTCAAAGGCGCTGAAAACTACAGTAAGAATAGTGTAGGGGAGTTGCAACCTATTGTAGCTACACCTTAGTCTTGAATGCAACGGGTGTGGCAGCAAAACCTTGGTACGTAATCTTCAAAACTTTATGAGACGCTGGAAGTGGACTTGCTGGGGTAGAAACATGGATGAGACGTCTTGTTCCTTCGTCAGAGATCCATCATTCAGACTACTGCAGGATCGAAGTCTGGCGGTTCAGGGGACCTGCTAGAGGTTAGGAGTTTCCTACATATTCAGTCGATGATTCTGCTGGTGGTGGAAGGAACTAAGTTTACTAAAGGTAAAACCTTTATTCTTTCCAGTATGATCGTCCATATATGGTGCTTAGATTTTGAAACTCCTTTAAGTGCATTTGCCTTTGATGACACATTGGTTCTAGTAATAACGGGGGAGTTAAGCCACCATGTTTAGTTAGAGCCATGTTTGATACCATAACTTTAAGGACGGTCGTCTTCACCTCTTTCATTAACCATATCCAAATGATACATAACACAAAAACAGACCATAAGAAATATATAAAAGACTTGCAAACAAATATTCATAAACATATCCTTTCTATGCCAGAAATTAGGTTATTTCTTAGTGACTATCTACCATGGGTATTAACAGAAACCATGAATAAAATGTAGGCATTATTTACTGACCGCATAACCTTGTTCCCGCTGAGCACAAAGATCCGATCCCAAAGTAGCTGAAGAGAGCAGAGGAGACGCAGAGATGGACAGAGGTAGTGAGAGACTTGATTAAGGGATGAGGTATTTCAGATTTCAGAAAATGTAACGATTAACATCGGATCAAATGAAAGAATTTTCTGTATGGAGGTAGCGGGAAAAGAGGCATTGGTCTCGATATATATATATATATATATATATATATATATATATATATATATATATATATATGACTGCCAGGGCTGTGGCGCTCACCATCTATGGCTGTGCTAGGCACAATCTACCTTTACCTTCTCCAGATATAGCCACGCTCCTGGGATTGGATGGCTACCTTGCTGCGCTGAAGAGAAATTGGTTCCTCTTGAAGATTCCACTACTTGTCCTCTTGTCCTTTGGAAATGTGTCCTCAAATTATATCTCACGACGTGTGCTGAAGATGGAACGTCTTTTGAGAAACATCTTTTTATTCCAGTTTGATTTAGCTATTGATAGGATCCTTTTAAGTTTGTTTTTTCTGTTTTCCTAAGTAAACAAAAGCAGAAACAGATGTAACTAAAGAAGCATTCTTAATCTAACGAAGACTCTCATAAACATGGAAGTAAGCATACAAAGCGAAGATATTTTCTCTTCATTTTTCTTGCGTCACCTGGTAACAAAATCACTGTCATTCTCTTCATCTTTTGGATGTATCTTTAGAACCCACAGGCAGCCACAGAAGACGGTCTTTCATATGATAGCTTTTGTGATTTGAACTAACATCCGTTGATCATAATAAAGTCTTCCAAGTACAGAATCATATGGATACCAACATAATATATACTCACATCGCTACTTAGCTGAGACGCTTCTCTGCACAACGGGTCATTATGAGCTCGTAGTGTTGGCGTGGCTGGCTGTGGTGCAGCGGCTACAGGGGAAGTAACATTGGCCATTCTACCGGCGGCGCTGGACCTGCTTGTAACCAGTTCCATGGCCGCTGTTGCAAAATTAAAATTTGAGCTGAAATAGAATATTCGTAAGTGTCCGATGTTGACGTTTATGGTCATAACACTCCACAAAAACAGACAATTTCACAGAATTCGTTGGACGTGCAATTGTCGAGAGTCCAGCATCAGGCAGCTGTGGAAAAAAAAAGTTTTGTGAAAGTAATGTTATGCTCTTGGGAAGGTGATAATATTGTGCTGTTGGAAACATATCATTGTTATTAGAATTCGACAAATGAAACTCTAAAAACCATTGTAATCATTGAAGTACTTTTGGCAAAAACTATGATATGAAACAGTATGATTTTGAACTAAGTTACGAGGAGCAGAGATAGGAACAAATTAATGTGGGAATGTAAATATTTTTTACGTATATCACTTCATTTCAAGAGATTGTTGAATAATGACTTGTTTCAGAACACAAGAATTACATTCCCTCCTGACATGCTAATGGAAGACGTTGTCGTGTCTCGGGAAAGGAAACAAGAAATCATGTCCTTGTTCAACCCACTGCTCTTGCTTAGCATTATCTGGGATAAGATGTTCTTGTGGCGGTCTGTACCACTTCTTTATGGGTTTGATGTGAGTTTGGTGACTGCAGCTCGGGCATGAATTGTCTCAGGTGGTAGAAGGTGCTGGCAAAGAGGATGGTGTAGCAGCTTACATTAAACTGTCAGATAAAATCCTGATGATGACCAGGGAGAGCAGGGAGGTTCACCATACTGAGTGCCTCTTGACAAGTGGTTAAGAGAGACCGAGGATGACCTTGCTTGCCATTTTCTGCAATGTTCATAGCAGTCCATGTTGTGTGGTGGCAGAGGAAGACCAGACGGGGAGGCATAAGTGAGTTGTGAAGAATGAAAAGTACGTTTGTGTCTGAGATCAAGTGCAGGTAGTCGTAGCGTCTTGTGTCCACGAGGAACGTGGAGACAATAGCTGGGAGATCATATGATGGTACTGATGTTTTCCTCCCTGATTACTTTGACGTCCAAAGTAACACCGAGATGACTGGTAGACTGAACCAGCCGGAGAGGACTGCAGTCCAGTGGGGCACTAATGAGCAGGAAACAGATGGAGTCCCGGCTATACGCATGGCTACCGTCTCGATCTGGTTTATGGTGACATGGCTGGCGATAATCAAGTTCTAAAAAGTAAGGTTATCGGAAGAGCTATGTTCAATGCTGACACCAATGGAAAAGCTGCTGCCATACTGCTAGTGAGTAGAGGCATCTATCAAAGCTTCATAAAAAAAGGATAAACAACTAGAAGGATCCCATCCCTGTACGCAAGAGATGCTGCTGGCGTAGATGGTCCCTCAGATGCGTACAGCATGACGTTTCTCGCTAAGGAATTCTGCAGTTTACGACTACATGGAATAAGAATTATGGGAAACCCAAGGTTGATGACTTTGTTGACGATTATGTTACAGTTGATTAAGTGGAAAACTCTGGTTAAGACAACACAGGTGAGAGCCACAGAGATCGGTTCTTCCTTTAGGTTCCTGAAGATTCTCATGGAAATCGACGCGTTAGCAACTGGTACGTTACCAAACTGCAAACGTTCTGTGGGAAACTTGCAGTGACTGTATAAACACAAACACAGAAAAGCATTCGCAGAATGAACTTAGGACTGGTGTGTGTGTGTGTGTGTGTGTGTGTGTGTGTGTGTGTGTGTGTGTTTAGTGACCGGGATAAGATTGTATGAGGCACCGGGAGGTGGTTCATGACCCTCACACACAACACGAGACATCTTTATTCATCCCTCTTCAAAACTAGACACTAGACAATTCAGTATTTCATGACCCTTTACGAGTGATAACTGAAACATCAACAGACAAAGTCAAGTGATGAATTTGATATTTTCTATAAAAAGAGCAAGAGGTTCATGGATGGATTTTTCTTTATTCATCATGTCAGCTGACTGTGATGTGATGGTGGTCAGGGAACAACCCGAAACGATATTTTTTGAAGGGATGTGAGTAAAGATGACTGTTAGGTTGCCTTAGTGCTGAGGTTTTTCATATCGAGTTATACACGATTAACCCAGCAACAATTTCTGTGAAAGAGACCTGGCGTTACCCAGTAACTTTCCTAAGGCTCCTGCAGCTCAATGCTGCACTACGTCAGTATCAGGGAAATGTCGACTCCTTGGGAGCGAGACGTTCCCTGACGAGACTGTACTCCCGTGATACAGACGCGCCAACAATGACCTTTATTAACGATGTAACCTTGAACAGGTGTAATCCTATAACATATATATATATATATATATATATATATATATATATATATATATATATATATATATATATATATATATACACACACATCATGCCTTTATCGTAGCTATCTCGGATGACGGGAAAAATAAAGAATGCTTGAAAGAAAATCAGATTAGTAAGAGCTTAAACTTTTATAGACCTGACTCTTAACCGGAGAGAGAGAGAGAGAGAGAGAGAGAGAGAGAGAGAGAGAGAGAGAGAGAGAGAGAGAGAGAGAGAGAGAGAGGAATTTTTTCCTGAGGATGAACGTGACATGTACCTGAGAGGCGCCAAGGATGGTGTCCCCTGAGAAGTACAGACACATATAGACTAACTCACTCACCCACACACACACACACACACACACACACACACAGGGGGCACAGAGCATGCATGGCTGGAGTGAGTGACGGAGGGGTTGGTGGACGCGTGCGTCATGGGACGCAGTTTATATGCAAATGAAGATGGGGTTGGGATGTAGTCCCTTGTCAGAAGGCAACAAGTATCATTCAGCCCTCACCAGAGGCAGGCACGATATTGGTGAACTGGTGAAATACACCATGAAAGGCATGGCCAGGATGGGCAGGGCAGAAGACGTCTGGCAATCCTCTACTTAACCTACAATCTGTGGTCCCCGTTGTCCACAGTGTGATCTTGGTGATCTTGGTATAGCGAGTCCTTCCTATGGTGGCTGGAAATAGTTTTATGTTCTTATATAAACATATATACTGTATCATCCTATGGGTGTTGCTGGACTCCTGCAAATGGTTACATCACATGTGAGAAGTCGCCCCTGGCGAGGCTGCGTCACTGGCCATACAGTCTCGTCAGAGGATGTCTCATTCTAAGGAAGTCCACATTTACCTGCTACTTGAAGCAGCACAGCCTTGGGCTGTAGGAGAGTAGCACCAGGGCTCTCTCACTGAAGCTGGTCCTGGGGTAATCGTAAATAAAAAGATGAAGTATATATATTCTTTGTCGTCCTTCTCAACATTCTCTCTCTCTCTCTCTCTCTCTCTCTCTCTCTCTCTCTCTCTCTCTCTCTCTCTCTCTCTCTCTCTGTATATCACATCCTTATTCCTAAACTTTTATTGTCGCTTTATCCTCTCAGTTTGTGAGGTATCTTGTGAGTATTGTTGCGCGTTGGACCGTCGCATCCTCCCTCTAGCCAGTGCAACACCCGAGTCGGATGGGTAGAGTGGGCTGGGTGGGCAGGGTGGATGTTAGTCTGAGTGGGTTAGGTGCTTGTTGGCAATGTGGGTTGGTGGGCTAGTGGGCTGGCTAGCACAGGAGCAGTGTGTAGCAGCAGCGCCCCCTCCTCTAATACCCAATGATCCCTCTGCCCACCTTCTCCAGTTGGTCAATAAACTGCGGGAGAACAACGTTGGCAAGGCAGGCTGGCTCCCTCGCCGAACTACGCTTGTACAGCGTCCCAGCAGCCAGGTCCTGGGAATTACGTCGTCCCAGCAGCCAGGTCCTGGGAATTACGTCGTCCCAGCAGCCAGACCCTGGGAATTACGTCGCCCCAGCAGCCAGGTCCTGGGAATTACGTCGTCCCAGCAGCCAGGTCCTGGGAATTACGTCGTCCCAGCAGCCAGGTCCTGGGAATTACGTCCTCCCAGCAGCCAGACCCTGGGAATTACGTCGTCCCAGCAGCCAGGTCCTAGGAATTACGTCGTCCCAGCAGCCAGACCCTGGGAATTACGTCGTCCCAGCAGCCAGGTCCTGGGAACTATGACCTATGACGTGCGTGTCGTCCAGGGGGAAGGGTTGAGGGCAACTGTTTATGACGTAACTGTTGTTTGATCCAGCATGACTGCGCATACATCTTCCAGAGGATATTGGTCAAGAGTGAAGCAAATCACCATGTGGAGCAGAGTGGTGCGATCCTGGAGCACATCGTTATGAACGTTCCGTATAGTGATGACCTGCATCTTACCTGACCGTTAAAGGTCAAGATAAGGCAAGACCATTATACCCAAGGGCTGCACCTTAGTGTTCAAGGGTCGTACTGTTGTGTTAAGGGGTTAAGAGAGATAATGTGACATGAACCTATTTTGAGGTGAACGATTGGATGATACTACAGCAAGGGTCACTCTCAGTCTGCTGAGCAACACAACTAAGATATAACATTAATCGTTATGACCAACTAAATATTTTACCAGAAATATTCAGAAAATATACGCGAGAGATGGACAGTCAGCAGTGAATACAAAGGTCTTTGCTACAATCCTGCCACATCAACCCTGTCATGAGACATTATATAACCCTTCCTTACCCACTACTGTCATGTGTAATTATACAACCCTTCCTCACCCCCTCATCATTATACAACCCTTCCTCACTCACCATCATTATACAACCCTTCCTCACTCACCATCATTATACAACCCTTCCTCACCCCCCCATCATTATACAACCCTTCCTCACTCACCATCATTATACAACCCTTCCTCACCCCCTCATCATTATACAACCCTTCCTCACTCACCATCATTATACAACCCTTCCTCACCCCCTCATCATTATACAACCCTTCCTCACTCACCATCATTATACAACCCTTCCTCACTCACCATCATTATACAACCCTTCCTCACTCACCATCATTATACAACCCTTCCTCACCCCCTCATCATTATACAACCCTTCCTCACTCACCATCATTATACAACCCTTCCTCACCCCCTCATCATTATACAACCCTTCCTCACTCACCATCATTATACAACCCTTCCTCACTCACCATCATTATACAACCCTTCCTCACCCCCCCATCATTATACAACCCTTCCTCACTCACCATCATTATACAACCCTTCCTCACCCCCCCATCATTATACAACCCTTCCTCACTCACCATCATTATACAACCCTTCCTCACCCCCCCATCATTATACAACCCTTCCTCACTCACCATCATTATACAACCCTTCCTCACTCACCATCATTATACAACCCTTCCTCACTCACCATCATTATACAACCCTTCCTCACTCACCATCATTATACAACCCTTCCTCACTCACCATCATTATACAACCCTTCCTCACTCACCATCATTATACAACCCTTCCTCACTCACCATCATTATACAACCCTTCATCTAAGCTGCTTTACATATGTATACACGTAATATCCCGCCATCATGCAGATCCTCCGGCGTTTCCATGATACGCAGACATTTAACATGTGATACATTATAATTAGTTACGGAGGATCAGCTGCAGCAGTATAATGCTAAACCATAAGGGATACCATGTTTTCTATTTATCCTTATTTTTCCTGCACCTGCAGACATAGAAAATGGGAAGAAGCCTGTTATCCGAACTTCACATTACCGACTGTTCCAGTAATCTAAATTTACCATTATTAATCAAGGTCTGTTTATCTCTTTGGAATTCAGCCTTAGTAGTTCACGGGTGTGTCACCAGGGGAGCTATATGTATTTCTTTACATTTGTTGCTTAGGATCGATCGATAGATGCAATGTACAACCTGTAAATCTTTACCACTGGTGAAATAATCATACTCCTTCCAATATGTCTTCTGATCATTCTGCTGTATGATATCCAGATGTTTGATTTATGCGAGCATCTGACCATCTATTAAGTACCATTAGATGGTTAACAGTAGTTTACTTCATTCATAACCATTAGATGGTTAACAGTAGTTTACTTCATTCATAACCGGAAGTACTTGTGTTCCTCTGAACCTGAAGAAAAGTTTCATTAAACGAAACCAAGAAATTCTTGTAGATATTTGGAGTCATGTATTGAGGGAAGTGTACAGTCTCCGCCACTCCTGCATTACTACCCTCCTCCACACCGCCAGAAAAGGAGAGAAAAATGTGCGTAACACTTTGGGAATTTAAAAAAAGGATGGCAATAAAAATTTTTTTACTGTCCTTAATCCAATCCAGAAGCAAATTATAAACCTTTGAATATTGGATGAATTTACAGGAAAGGTTAAAACATTTCAAGGCTTGACTGAGAATGTGATAAAAAAGTTTATGATAATAGAAGAGTGGAACCCACTGCCCGTGGTGGCGGCTTCGCCAGCCAACGCTTACCATCCAGTCCACGTTGCTGGCTAAGAGGGCAATTTCTTGTTCTTTGCTGTTGTAACGGTCCTCCTCCTCCCCACCCCCACCCTTACCCTCCCAAGAATGTTACCAGTCCCTCCCGATCTCCTCCCTACACCACCTCGCTCTCTCCTGCTAAGACTCTCTCTCTCTCTCTCTCTCTCTCTCTCTCTCTCTCTCTCTCTCTCTCTCTCTCTCTCTCTCTACGCGCGATTCCTAACAGCAAAATGTAGTCGGCAGTATTGGTAGGTAGGGAGGCAGGTGCTCTCCTCTTACTATCCTCCTCTTCACATTCCTCTCTCAGCCTCTCACTTCCTCCAGTCGCACTTCTCTCTCATTCCTCAGGCCACCGCTCTCACCCACTCTCTTCGTGGATACTCCCTCTCCCGGGCGCTTTACCTTCGCTTACGTCTCCATCAATCCCCATTTCAGTCTGTGATGGAGCTTTCGAGAGCAAGAAAGATGTACATCAAGATAAGGAAAGAGATGGAAGAAATGTACGAAGAAAACATCGAGAAGAAGGCAAGATAAAGCTCAAAGCTGTTGCTTACATTTTCATTTTTATCCTAGTATGAGCTCACACTCTCCCTTTGCTAGCCGCTCACTCGCTCTTCCATACTCCTACTTCTTTTCCAGGCTCCTTTTTCCATTCATTCTTCCTTTATCACTCCTGCTCCAAGTTCCTCATTCCCCTTCAAAGCTACCGCCCAACCATTCCTTCACCGCTTTCATCCCTCCACTCTGGAGAGACTTCAAGAGAGCAGAGTTGGACGAGAGACTTCTCCAGAAGGTGCCTGAGGATGACTATAGCTAAGAACAGCACGACCGAAGTACGTAAGTGTAGCTTACAGAATGACATACGCCAACTCTCGATCATGGCAGATCACAGAAAGTTTAACGAGCAAGGTTGTGATGGATTCTGGTTTGCAGGAACACAAAATGGTGAGCTGAGACCTAGCCTGCTGGAAGAACTGAGGGCACCTTGTGAGGGCGTCTTATGAGAGCGTCATAAGAGTGAATGGATGAGGAGAAAAAATGGCTCTGTTAGAGAGGACCAGATGTAATGAAGTCTCTGACGTCAAGCTCTTGAGTTTCTAGCTGATGACCTAAACTAAACATAAGGGAAGTACTGAGGAAGAAGGAGGTACACAAATATAGATACATAAAGATGTTTTGACTGAATGAAGATGACAGTGAGTCGAAAGAGGAGAGAAAAGTACATGAAGGAAATAGGATGAGAGAACTGATAGAGGAAATCGACAATTATAATGCAATATGAGAAATGAAGAAAAAAAAAGATAAAATATTGTCTGGACACAAGGAAAGGGACAGAGTGGAACAAGTATGAAGTGATAAGGTAGACAAATATACTTGACTTTTGTGAAAAAATACAGTGGAATGTTTATTGAAAAAGACAAACACAGGGGAAAGTAAAAACAAGTAAAGAAAACATTCAGAGGAAAACAGAATATATATACAGAGAGACTCGGAATATCATGCAGTGAGAGAACGGGGCATAAAGTACTGTGTATGAAGGGGAGATGGATCAGTGTTGACTGAAAAAGATCTGGAGTGTAAAGAATGTAGAGGGGAAATCAAAACAAGCATTGTTGGGAGGGTTGAGGTAAAATTTAACTAAAAGATCCTAACACACACACTCACCATATATATATATATATATAGTGCTGAAAAAGGACTGATGATTGGGAATACCTGGTTTAAAAAGCGAGATATACATAAGTATACTTATGTAAGTAGGAGAGATGGCCAGAGAGCGTTATTGGATTACGTGTTAATTGACAGGCGTGCGAAAGAGAGACTTTTGGATGTTAATGTGCTGAGAGGTGCAACTGGAGGGATGTCTGATCATTATCTTGTGGAGGCTAAGGTGAAGATTAGTATGGGTTTTCAGAAAAGAGGAGTGAATGTTGGGGTGAAGAAGGTGGTGAGAGTAAGTGAGCTTGGGAAGGAGACCTGTGTGGGGAAGTACCAGGAGAGACTGTGTACAGAATGGAAAAAGGTGAGAACAATGGAAGTAAGGGGAGTGGGGGAGGAATGGGATGTATTTAGGGAATCAGTGATGGATTGCGCAAAAGATGCTTGTGGCATGAGAAGAGTGGGAGGTGGGCTGTTTAGAAAGGGTAGTGAGTGGTGGGATGAAGAAGTAAGAGTATTAGTGAAAGAGAAGAGAGAGGCATTTGGACGATTTTTGCAGGGAAAAAATGCAATTGAGTGGGAGAAGTATAAAAGAAAGAGACAGGAGGTCAAGAGAAAGGTGCAAGAGGTGAAAAAAAGGGCAAATGAGAGTTGGGGTGAGAGACTATCAGTAAATTTTAGGGAGAATAAAAAGATGTTCTGGAAGGAGGTAAATAGGGTGCGTAAGACAAGGGAGCAAATGGGAACTTCAGTGAAGGGCGTAAATGGGGAGGTGATAACAAGTAGCGGTGATGTGAGAAGGAGATGGAATGAGTATTTTGAAGGTTTGTTGAATGTGTCTGATGACAGAGTGGCAGATATAGGGTGTTTTGGTCGAGGTGGTGTGCAAAGTGAGAGGGTTAGGGAAAATGAGTTGGTAAACAGAGAAGAGGTAGTAAAAGCTTTGCGGAAGATGAAAGCCGGCAAGGCAGCAGGTTTGGATGGTATTGCAGTGGAATTTATTAAGAAAGGGGGTGACTGTATTGTTGACTGGTTGGTAAGGTTATTTAATGTATGTATGACTCATGGTGAGGTGCCTGAGGATTGGCGGAATGCGTGCATAGTGCCATTGTACAAAGGCAAAGGGGATAAGAGTGAGTGCTCAAATTACAGAGGTATAAGTTTGTTGAGTATTCCTGGTAAATTATATGGGAGGGTATTGATTGAGAGGGTGAAGGCATGTACAGAGCATCAGATTGGGGAAGAGCAGTGCGGTTTCAGAAGTGGTAGAGGATGTGTGGATCAGGTGTTTGCTTTGAAGAATGTATGTGAGAAATACTTAGAAAAGCAAATGGATTTGTATGTAGCATTTATGGATCTGGAGAAGGCATATGATAGAGTTGATAGAGATGCTCTGTGGAAGGTATTAAGAATATATGGTGTGGGAGGCAAGTTGTTAGAAGCAGTGAAAAGTTTTTATCGAGGATGTAAGGCATGTGTACGTGTAGGAAGAGAGGAAAGTGATTGGTTCTCAGTGAATGTAGGTTTGCGGCAGGGGTGTGTGATGTCTCCATGGTTGTTTAATTTGTTTATGGATGGGGTTGTAAGGGAGGTAAATGCAAGAGTCCTGGAAAGAGGGGCAAGTATGAAGTCTGTTGGGGATGAGAGAGCTTGGGAAGTGAGTCAGTTGTTGTTCGCTGATGATACAGCGCTGGTGGCTGATTCATGTGAGAAACTGCAGAAGCTGGTGACTGAGTTTGGTAAAGTGTGTGGAAGAAGAAAGTTGAGAGTAAATGTGAATAAGAGCAAGGTTATTAGGTACAGTAGGGGTGAGGGTCAAGTCAATTGGGAGGTGAGTTTGAATGGAGAAAAACTGGAGGAAGTGAAGTGTTTTAGATATCTGGGAGTGGATCTGTCAGCGGATGGAACCATGGAAGCGGAAGTGGATCATAGGGTGGGGGAGGGGGCGAAAATTTTGGGAGCCTTGAAAAATGTGTGGAAGTCGAGAACATTATCTCGGAAAGCAAAAATGGGTATGTTTGAGGGAATAGTGGTTCCAACAATGTTGTATGGTTGCGAGGCGTGGGCTATGGATAGAGATGTGCGCAGGAGGATGGATGTGCTGGAAATGAGATGTTTGAGGACAATGTGTGGTGTGAGGTGGTTTGATCGAGTAAGTAACGTAAGGGTAAGAGAGATGTGTGGAAATAAAATGAGCGTGGTTGAGAGAGCAGAAGAGGGTGTTTTGAAATGGTTTGGGCACATGGAGAGAATGAGTGAGGAGAGATTGACCAAGAGGATATATGTGTCGGAGGTGGAGGGAACGAGGAGAAGAGGGAGACCAAATTGGAGGTGGAAAGATGGAGTGAAAAAGATTTTGTGTGATCGGGGCCTGAACATGCAGGAGGGTGAAAGGAGGGCAAGAAATAGAGTGAATTGGAGTCATGTGGTATACAGGGGTTGACGTGCTGTCAGTGGATTGAAGCAAGGCATGTGAAGCGTCTGGGGTAAACCATGGAAAGCTGTGTAGGTATGTATATTATATATATATATATATATATATATATATATATGCAAAGTTTTTATATATGAATGTGTGAATCGTAACTATCCAGTGTCTTCTTTTCTACCATCCATTATCTTAGTCCATTAACTAAGATAATTATGGCGTTAAGGGCCTACTGAAGTGGTCTTGATTCCGCCCTAACGAACGTCTATGGTGTATGTTAGTGACGCACCTCACAGCACAGGCAGCTGGTGAGGGTATCATCATTACACTTGATGGGTCTCCTCATTTGGTGTAGTGCTCTCGGCCAGCGGTGAGATCTTTTCAGCATCTTCACAACATATTTTTCTGAACAACATAATACGGAAGCATAACGATGAGTCTCGATACGATCTAAGATGTGAAGCTGCCTCGAACACGTGGATCCATCATCCACGATGACACATTCCACGTCGCCAGGCCAGCCAGCCAGCCAACCAGTGTCTCTTAAGCAAGAATAATGCTTCAGCTTGAGAACCTCGACCTGACAACACACAACTGGTGTTAAAGTGATGAAGGCGACACAATACTAGTGTTGAAGTTATCCCCAGTACCCGTGGCTGTAGTCGAGATGGTAAACAGTAACTGTAGTGTTAGCAAGAGCAGGACGGGAAGTTCTTGAAGACAAACAATCTGAACTCTGCAGGTGTCAGGCAGCAAGATAGTCGGTGCCACAGTTATAGAGAAGCAGGATGATGGAGAGAACTACTACTTGTGTCTGGCAGCGAGATATCTAGTGCCAGTGTTATGGAGGAGCAGGATAATGAGGAGGAGGAGGAGGAGGAGGAGGAGGAGGAGGAGGATGTGAAGCAGCAACAAACAAGAAATAGACAAGAACCTCATATGAATGAGAGGGAACAAAACAGATAACAGATTCTTATATGGATGTACGACTATGAGACAAACCCGCATTAGTCTGTAACTTTGCATATGTCTAACTTGAATATGTCAGTCCTCAACAACTATGGTGTAGAAATCATATTCATTCGCGAGCCTTCGAGTTGTAGCGGTTAATGTTGTTGACCACGTCGCATGCACGGCCCGCTCGGAGTCGAGCACATATTGTACATAGGTTTAGATCTAACCCTGGTTGTGGCAGTCTGACCACAGTCAACCCAGGTGTTCATCCTGTTCATAATTCATATTAAGTCAGTTATCAAAATAACTGAAGATAAAAAAAGAGAAAAACCTTGACGTAAGAGCGATGCAGGAAGGGTCGTAACATGGAAAGCCACACCACCGCCAACCCTCCGAGGTGTGTAAGTTTTTGAAGAGGAATCCAAGACTTGTTTCTGCCAGGGGAGGAGGAGGAGATGTAAGTAGGAGTGTCCAAGGAAGCGGGGAGCACGAGCGTGTGGTTCATGCACGTGCAGGCAATTGTTCAAGCAAGCGTCCGTTTGAATGAACATGTCATGACCGTAGATTTTCTGAATCACTCGTGAGAACTATGCATGGACATGCCCGAGTGCACGCGTGCGTGGCCCAGCATTTGTATTGTCCTAATAACCTTGTTCCACTTGCTTGTTCGTGATGGGACAGACTTGACCCCTTGACCTTTACCTTAACCCATGACCTTTCAAGACCAAAATGAACGTCTTTCCAGAATTTCCAAGAGGGATCCTTACAGCTCGTCAAAATACTACGACGAGAAACATTCTACGATCAGAGAAACAGATTAACGGACAGACATAACATACGAAGCAGACATTTATAACTGAAGAATCTCCGTCAGGCATCATAAAAACGCAGTGTTCCTATGTGTATACAGTGGTAGTTCTCAGGTAAAGTGACAGTATTTCAAATCCGATATCTTTCATGAACCATTACTGGCAGGCCAGAGGACAGGCGTGGACGGAGGGTTGTTGCAAGATGCTGTGGCTCAGCGGCTGGATGGAGTCCACGTTGAGGCAGACGTATGTCTGGCTCTGTGATGAGGCTTTCAGTGGAACAGGAACGATCCTCGTTGTTGAGGCTTACTCATGCCATACATACGCTGCTGTGCGCATCGTGGATATTTCCTCTTTTCTTTTGAACATGCAGTTGTTCTTCTCTCGTATGGCACTTTCCATTTTCTTATCCTTCTGTTTTGTATATATCAGAGAGGAGTAATGGTGTAGAATACTCTCATGGTATAATATGCACAGCCACACTGTGTACTGTGAATGCCACTGTTGCGTCTGGTTAAACAGAATACATATATTTACCCTGACTTACTATACTGCTCCTCTGTGCCGGAGCTGACCTGCTGCACCTTCGTATGTTTAAACTATCCTGCTTTTGTGCTTTCTTTCTTCAAGGAAGGAAGATCATTGTTCTCTAGGGGCAAACTTTGCTTGCACAGAACAACAACCATACTCGTCCAACAACTACTGCTGCCTTCTCGCCAACTTTGTAAGCGTCTGCAGCTCCTTCGTCTGGCTTGTTTACATTCCTCTTTTGAAATTCGCACACCAGAGTTACGAGACTTGAGTCGTCTCCAGGCATACAACACACACACACACACACACATATATATATATATATATATATATATATATATATATATATATATATATTATATATATATATATATATATATATATATATATATATATATATATATATATATATATATATATATATATACATACACACACACAATGTTAAGACACATATGGCAGTTACATTCTCCTCGCTTTCTGAGCACACATTTACTTGACCTACAGTTAATGCAACCAACACCACACAAATACTCGCTTCTACACGTGACTGGCCACATCTTTCATGATAAGACATATCTCTATAACTTTCCACCTCCTTAGCTCTTTCCCTTATCTCTTATCTCGACACCTGCCATTCAGGTTATCCACCTTGCCTGTCCGTATTTGTTCTCCAAACAGACGGAGTAAACACATGTTTCATGTGCCCACCCACACTGGTGCAGCTGACACCACCTGGCCTCGTCTGCCACCTCACATTACCTGCCATCATTACGTCCCCACACCATCTACCGTTCTCCAGTCTGACGTCATTCAACTCTGAACTTTTCCATTTCTTTTATATTTTGTTGATTGACTTATCATATCACATCCCTGATCACATCTCACATACATACAGTAATATCTTAATATTGCCCAAAATCTGGTCAGTTTTTCTTTTCAGTCTTTTCGAATGACACTCGGGCCCCACGTGACCCGCCCGCCAGTTACCGTATGATCCGAGGTGAGAGCGTCAATGTGAGGACTTTAAACTTTACTTCTCTGTCCACACACTGGAAGGGTCTGGCGCGAGTCATTCATGAACTTTTGTGTTCAACTCAGCTTCAGATATAACCCAGTAAGTCAGTGGCATCTAATATAAGGACGATTTTCTACAACTGCAATTTCTTTCCCTTGTGTCAGAGTCCATACCAACGTAATCCTGTTGAACATAATCTTAAATAAGTAAATCTTTATCAACCTCAACTGGTTACCATAGGTTCTGGAGGACGTATGTATATATATATATATATATATATATATATATATATATATATATATATATATATATATATATATATATATATATAAAAAGTTACAGAACCTAGAGTAGCGGTAACAATGAACACGGCAATATCCTCTGAGAGCAGATGGATGACTTTGTTGGCTTGAAAACTGTACAAGGCCGTCCTTGAGTTGTGACATTTTTCGTTACCCTCACCCAGCTGGCAGCGCCCTGACCGTCTGTTTGTCTAAATTACCCCGGGAGTGATGAGTCACCTTTGGCAAGGATCGTTGGTTGATAAGAGTGAGTTACAGTTTCGTTGAAGAACTTTTCGCTTCAAAAAGTCCATCCTGTCCTTGCTACTGAGTGTAGCGTAGGTTTGAAGCTGCAGGAGCCCCTGGAAAATAGATCCTGAGGCTATATACGCCTCTAGAGTGTGGAGATTCCCAACGAGATTGTACTCCTTTTCTTGCAATGACGATGATACAACTTCGCCGAAATTAACTCTCTACTCGCGGTGTAACCTCAGGTAAGCGGAGTCTGGTGACACTAGTGTGTGTGTGTGTGTATGTGTGTGATTCACCCTGTAAGGTGAATGCAGCGACAATGTATCTATATCACTGTCCTCCATATTGCGTAAATAATATATATATATATATATATATATATATATATATATATATATATATATATATATATATATATATATATATGAATGTATATGAAGCTTTGTGATTCGCGTCAGGTGACAAAGGAGGAAGTCAACCAGAGAGAGGCACCTCACCTAAGAGCAGGTCTCTCCTGGGGCCTCTTATCTGGCCAATACATTATCCCTGAGGATAAGCTTATCTGGGTTCACTGTGAGAGCCTCTGCCGCGTCTTATTCATGGCCAACATCGTCTGAATATCTCGCGGTGGTGATAACGTCAAGATGGCTGCCTCAAGTGATGCCGGCACTCACCTGGTGCAGGTCAGGCATGATCCACCACCCACCAGGGAGGCTGCTCTCACTCCACCACCCACCAGGGAGGCTGCTCTCACTCCACCACCAGGTACAGTTTATCAACAATGTTACGTAAGCTTCTATTAACAATCAATAACGTCATGTGGTATGTAATTACGTTAGACAATTGCGGACATATGAAACCAATTGCCAGACAGTGCATGGTTATCATTCAGACGTAATGTAAAGTAAATGAACGAAATGATATGAATGAATTAGGGAGCAAACGATAAAACTGTGTAATAGTGTTAGACATCCCAAGCCTGCCATATATTCCTTCTACTGAAGGATTATGTTGACAGAATCTACACATAACACTTCTTACATAGTATACTGTATGTCATGCATGTTTATTTATTTGTACGTAGGGGAAGCAGTAACGGGAGTTAACGTTTATATTATCAATAATTGGTGTGACCAAACACTCGTCCAGAACGCCATATAGCCTACGAAACATAGGTGCCACTAACTCTACTGTCGTGCGTCATCTTCCGAGGCACACAAATGTTACCATGCCAGTAAAGCGTTACTGATGACTGTAGCACTGGTGCAGTGGTAATTGTGGGACCAGCGTTTGTCCATAGCTGCCCACAGGTCCTCGATTTGGTTCAGATCGAGGGGTATGGGTATGGGCGGGTGTGACAACACTGTGATTTCTCGATGTTGCTGAAAAAAGGCCTTTAACAGCCCGACAGGTGTGGATGGGGCTGTTATCTTGCAGGAGGTAAAAGGGCTCTGGGTAGAGCATTGCTCTGAGCGATGGGAGCAGCGCCTCCTCCAGCACATCATCGTACTGCCGCCTGGTTAACTGACATGACCTTCCCTGCGACGCCACCCGATGAATCCAGCCACACTACCCGCCCCCACACAGGCCTGTTGGCCGTCAGGCTCGTCTTGGTGGTAACGACTTCACTGTTGATTTAGAAAGACTCAACAAGCACATCAGACTGAATGACGTAGTGGATGGATGAAAGAGAGGATGATAGAGAAACGTTAACCACTATAATGTTGCAACTGATGAGCTACGACAACGAACATACACGTCCACCTACAGGTATTACCCAGTCCCATTCTGCTACGTCTGCATCTGACTACTTCAGACTTTACCTGTTCCCAGCAAGACAAGCCATATGATAACATCAGATGATAACATCAGATGATAACATCAGATGTCTTGTCGCTAAACCAAGACTCTCTATCATAAAACAAACGATGCCACGGCTGCAGCCGACATGGAACCTCGAAATTTACGGTTTAGCAATAATCAAAAATAAAAGAATGATTACAGTAAATTTATTTACTACCTTTTGATGAGAAGGTTAATGTAACCTAAGAAAGGAATACATTATAACTCTCTGGTTCTGTGTCTGGGTGGGTCACTAGTTAGATATGCGACTTTACCAGAATCACGCACGCATCGTGGTAATGTTTGCTATAGACAATGAACCCACTGAACTTAGTGTCTCCTATAACAGCAAGGGCGTCCTTAACTGAACTACAGAGAGTTTGTTGAAAGGGCAAAAGAGACATGGGAAAGTATTTACGAGTTCTGAAGGAAGTAATAAAATAAAAAGGAAATGAAAACCTGCCTTTTAAAACGTGTATCCTGGAGTTGATCTTGTTCGGCTACTGAATCACCCTGAGGCTACGGGAAACAAAATTTTAGTTTTAAGAGATTTATGAAGATCTCTCGTGATCATAACGACACCTACGACCCTCGACTGTGGGTCCTCCCGCACGATCACGGGATCCCACAGTGACTCGGTAGGCTGCTGATGACCCCCTGATGAGCACACAAACCCACTCTGAGTGAGGTGCACAGCACCAGGGGCGCTTCTGGAGCGAATACAGACCTTACTCTCCGTAAGATCCAGTAGGCCCCTCCACGACAGCGAAATGAAGAGAGTTAGTAGGAGGGAAAGTGTCCGATAAATCCACAAGACCAGGCTTGAATGGCAGAGACCCTCGGCAGCCAACGGGGTTCCAACGGGAGGTCCGCAGCCGTGGGAGAGTCTCTACTTATCAACCCAACCCTTGCTTCCTCAGACATGTCTTATAAGTAATTCAGTCAACTAGAGTCGACAATATTCCATGGATGGATCTGCTGACGCGGCTGCTGGCTTGAGGTGGCTTGATCCTGCTGCTTGAAGTGGTCAGACAGCGTTCGTATTGCTGGTAGCAGGGTGGAGCTCAGTATTACCTATAGGCGGACGAGCAAGCAGCGCTGCGCGCGCATTGGTTGTAACGCGACACCAGTGCAATGCTTCGCCCATCCGCTACGTCATGCAGTCCCGTCTGTCTGTTGTCTTTTTCTATATCAACAGTGGGAATGGGAGTGGAGCACCACTCGGAACTTTCGAAAGGGCCGTCAAACGGCAAAGTCCCGCGTCAGACAGCGACCTAACAGTCTTTACAAACTACCCGCAGATATTCCCACCTGCTCCACCGTCCTCCAAACACTCCTGAGGAAGACTTGATGAACTGAAAGCGAAACGTCGAGAAAACTGCAGGAGGTATCTTGCACATCCTCCCCGCCCATTTATAAATAGATATCAAATTTGAAAAAGTCCGAAAAAAAACCTGATTAAAAACTTTTATGCGATCGTTTTTACCTAAACATATCTACTAGAACTGCTACAACACACACACACACACACACACACACACATACGAAGCAGATGTTGACACCAGAAGTAATACTGAAATTAAGGGGAAAGGTTTTGGTCAACACTAGTACACTCCACGGGAGCGATTCTCTGAACTATGTTCTTTGCTTTTCACCAGAGAATGGACGCCCTGGACACGGAGCAATTGCGACTCTGTGCCTGCAGTCTGCCCTCCTGGACAAGCCAATACACGTTCAACACTTGTGGCGAGCGAACCGTACGTGGTAAAGTCTGTAGTCCATGAAGATACCATCGTGGCCGGGACTCTATCCTAAAACCTTTAAATCTATGGCCACGTCTCAACAACAGCGACCGCCACTGCGCAACAATTGCATAACACACTGAGATTTAAGTCTGTATACAGCGAATTCTTAATAACAAAATCTTTCAAAAGAATCGCAATATTCTCAGAGTAGTGACTATAGCAATATTCTCAGAGTAGTGACTATGGCAATATTCTCAGAGTAGTGACTATAGCAATATTCTCAGAGTAGTGACTATAGCAATATTCTCAGAGTAGTGACTATGGCAATATTCTCAGAGTAGTGACTATGGCAATATTCTCAGAGTAGTGACTATAGCAATATTCTCAGAGTAGTGACTATGGCAATATTCTCAGAGTAGTGACTATGGCAATATTCTTAGAGTAGTGACTATAGCAATATTCTCAGAGTAGTGACTATAGCAATATTCTCAGAGTAGTGACTATAGCAATATTCTCAGAGTAGTGACTATAGCAATATTCTCAGAGTAGTGACTATAGCAATATTCTCAGAGTAGTGACTATAGCAATAAGACGTACTCGAGGGTACACTACAAGCCACAAAGAGTGCATGCAGGCTGCTGGATTGGCAAGCAAGCACGTTAACTTTAGCGAGATCGGCCTTCATGCATCACAACACCCAACAGTGCACCAAACATTAGCATTACCTACACATACTTGGTAAGGTAGCAAGAGATTTCCCGGTGACACGCCATTGTATCGCTAGGTCCCTGGGAAACTTAAAGCGGGTTGAATAAGACCTGCATTGATTATGTATCTGTTATTGAAGAAGGAAAGTTCAAAACGTATCATACAGCGATTAATGGCTGTTTCTAGGGAGTTCTTCAACATGGCAATGGCACTATTGTGCTGTGTTTATTCTAATCTTTATCTTATGGAAGCAAAGTCTGATGACCTATGAATGCCTTACCAGAGGACAGAATGTTAGGAGACTGATGGTCTGGATTATGGGTAAGGTAGCTGATGATTAGCAAGGAAGAGATCATGAGAGCTTCACGCACCCTGAAGCGTGCAGCAAAAGGACAGGCACAGGAACAAACAATGACCGTTTCGTCACTGAATCATGAGTTAAGATTACAAGTAGAAATGAAAAGTGTTAATGAAAACATCATCAGACGGTTGGGTCTGAGAGAAGTAACACGAGAGAAGAGCCATGAATCAAATGGTGTTCAAAAGACGAGAAGTTACTGAAACAATAACAAACGTTGGTGAAATTAATCAGTCAAGTACACTGGAGGGGCAAGGGTACCGGGAAGGACCGATACTGCCACAGCCAAGTCCTCACACTCTCGTTGACAGTAGAGACGGGCAGGAACCTACACGTTCTTAGCACTCCATAATGCCGGGGACAAGGGGCCACAGGTGTGCTGGTCTCTACCATGCTTCTGTTAAAGGCATACCGTGAGAAAAGAGAAAGTAAGAGAAGTGAAGAAATGTAAAAAAAAAAAAAAAAATTAAGGGAAAGCTGAACGATATACGTAGGGAGAAGATGGTACGACTAACCCGGGAATTTTCGTTTTAGAGACAAACGTAGACGAGTAATGCTAGCAGTATATACAGCATAAGAAATTACAGTGCGAACAAAACTTACTGACTCTTGATCACGAAGTTGAACTAAAGTATAAGTAGGGAAAAATCGGAGAAAGGCAGATACAATGTGAAAACTAAAATCTTTCAACAATAGCTAAATGTTTGGAACAGTGTGAATATGGAGAGAGAGAGAGAGAGAGAGAGAGAGAGAGAGAGAGAGAGAGAGAGAGAGAGAGAGAGAGAGAGAGAGAGAGAGAGTTTTTTTCTTTCCCCGCAGTAGGGCTTCCATGGGCAGGCCAGGCCATCCTCTCTACAATTTCCTTTATCCAGAAACCAAACGAACGAACAGAATTCCTCAGCAAGTGTTGTGGGTGTGGGTGCTGGGCCTTTGATGTGGATCTGTGATGTGCGGTCACCGATATATTGGTCAAACTTTACGGTTGGCTTCCCTACTGTGTAGTAGGAACCTCCGTAACGGCTGCAGACAGATGACCTCTTATGTTAAGCCATAAAATCAGCAACAAACGAATTCATTGCATCCCTCGTGACCGATTTCTTCCACACATACTGATGTCTGAACCATGTACTCACAGGCTGATCCAAAGTTGTATGGGTTGGGGTCAGAACTTTAGGAACCTCTTGCGTCTACGTCAGTTTGATTTACAAAGTTAAATGGATTTCGAAATTGATCGCTTCTTTTCAAATAAGAAAAGTCGTTAAACCATTTGATATCAGAAATATAAACTAATAAGCCAGGGCTGCCTGTCTACCCTTTAACTGTTAACTTACATTATCTTTTCTTTTAGTTCAAGATTCATAACAAAACTGAAATATAATACATCAGAAAATCTTTTTTTAGCTCTGATTCACCAGAAACATTAGAAGTGGAAACGTTCATAACTTCAAAGTTCTCAGCCTGGGAGAGAGGCAGACGCTGCCACTGGAGGATAATAACAATTTCTTATCCTGTTTAGCTCAGTGGAATTTTTCTCTCATCTGGGCGAAGTTGGTCAGTTAGTCAGGCAGCGAGAAACCAGTCTTCAGGGGCGAGCAGGGGCAGCCATTGATCACGTTTGACATATCTGATTTAGAATTTTTTTTTAGCATTGACGTGTATTGTTCTCAGATGTTATCGCTTTCTGTATTTGTGGATTCATAAGCTGGAGCGATGAAATGAAGTATCTTAACTCATACGTTATCAATTCATGTCTCTTTTGTTAATGTGAATCAACTTGCGTACCAATATAGGCAGTCTGTATTGTAAGTTCACTGGCAAAGGAGGCCTCATGCACAGTCAGACCTCCTCCTGACTCATAAAGCGATCACACTATCAAAAATCTTGCCTTGGCATCTTCATCTGAATCACCTCTTAACCTAATGCTATAAATTTGCATAATTCAGCTGTTTATAGTATGGAGATCTGCCTGAGTATCGAGCCAAGTCGAAGAATTTCCCAGACATGAAAGCAGAAGTGAAGTGAAGCAACTGTAATGAAATGTTAATGGTCTACTGACTTGTTACTCCTGGATGATTATTCCCTAGTTTAGTGAAATGAAGTGGTGTAGGTATGTTAACTCTATCCAGCAGACATGTGGCTCAACGTCTCTCTGGTGAGTGTGTGCAGAACGACTTGTCGAAGGAATACGCAAGAATCCTCAAACGGGAGGAGAGAGCAACAGGTCGTTACTTCGATATTTATTCTGAATATATTGATGAAAAGTTGTTGCTAAACATAGTTCTGAGTTTTGTTAATTATAGTATACACGGAAAAGGTTTACCACCTCATAACATTACAGGAGTAATTAGAAACTTTTCTATAAGACTCGTTTGATATTTCCAGTGAAGGGAAGCATCATTAATTAATGACATGACAAATTTTACTTTCACCACGGAAGCACAAGTACGTTCATAAGTCCAGACACTATTCAGAACTTAAAGACCTCGACTAAAATTGTAAATTTTCAATCATCATTTCTGGATCAGTCGCAAATTGGGTGGATGGATCGCATTTGCATGAAACTTCAAAAATTCATTTTCAAAGAATATGAATGAATCACACAAAATGATTCGATAGTTATCGTTCTAAATGAACCTCTTATACGAGCTTTCGAATCAAAGAAGCCATACTATTGCGTGGAGCTGTTTAAGAAACAGCTCTCAGGGTTACATGTTGGGGAAGCAAGATAACAAAGGTTCATCTAAGCACTTGCTCATCTCATCAAACATTCTACGTGAAGCTAATGAAAACTACGCCATTGGAGCCTGCGCTTACCCCACACTTACATGAGAGTCGGGTCGAAACGAAACTGGCTCGTAAATTCTTCCTCTCTCCACAGAACTTGACTCACTTGCTTTACGTCATACTTTTGTTTCTTCAATTTGTTACGTTCTATTAGAACTGCGTCACTTTCGCCCCCCGAGCTATTCTCACGTAACATTTCAGATAAATGGCGTAGTCTTAAATTTGTCTTGTAGTAACAACCTCCTGGTCTTCCGTGTCCTCTTGCTCTAATAATGGAGGAAGGACATCCGTGGTCTCTAACCGCTCGGCTCCAGCAGTACTTGGGTTATTTCAGACCTTAATTCCTCAGTCATGTCTAAAGGTAACTTCGAAACCAGTTCTGTCTTTTGTTCACTCAACCATTTTTCAGTCAGACTCTTTCTCAAACGACTCCTGTATATTTTTTTCCTTTCAATGGTATTCCCTTTCCTTTGTGCACAATGTGTAGCCTCTCACCTTGCCTTTAACTCACTGGCTGGCTCCCTGCTAACACCTGCATCGGTTCCACACAGACACAATATTTGCCACTTCCACTCTCTGCTCTCGACGTTTATTTCTGATATGAAGTGAAAAATTAACCAGAAGCACGTAAACTTTTCCAGAGTAATAGAAATGTGTGAAGATCTCATAGTTATCTTAATCTATGAATTATCATCAAACTAGAAAAAAGCAAGGAAAGGCGGAAGCAAAGGAAACAATAAAAACAAGATAAAAGAGAAAATACAAATCTTTCAACAACAGCAGAATGTGTGGCAGGCCAGCAAGTGCTGCTGCAGCGTGAGTGTGGCCAAGAACAGTGCCATCAACGGGAGAGAAAGAGAACAATCTTTTTTCTTTCCCCGCAGTAGGGCTTCCATGGGCAGGCCAGGCCATCCTCTCTACAATTTCCTTTATCCAGAAACCAAACGAACGAACACAATTCCTCAGCAAGTGTTGTGGGTGTGGGTGCTGGGCCTTTGATCTGTGATGTGCGGTCACCGATATATTGGTCTAACTTTACGGTTGGCTTCCCTACTGTGTGGTAGGAACCTCTGTATCTGCTATCGTACAGATGAACCACTTTGTCAAACCGTAGAAAACTGTAGTAACTGTAACATTTTGTTCTATGAATTATTGTGAATACAAACTGTTGTTTGCTTCTTGTCCTCGCAGACTCATCTAACGTTGTAAAGAATATGTGGGTCGAGATCAGAACCCAAGGAACGTCTTACAACCTCGCTAATCTAATTTACAAAGTTAAATGGATTTCTAAATTGACCGTATATTTTCAAGTAAGGAATGTCCTCAGAACTTTTGATCTCGGAAGTACTGGTTGATATGAAGAATACTCTGTGTAGTCATTCCGTAACTTATATCATCCAGATTATATATATATATATATATATATATATATATATATATATATATATATATATATATATATATATATATATATATATATATACATATCAGCCAAATCAGATTTCATAAGAGATTATACTTGTATTTGTTATAGCATTTAAAATGGGGGCAAAACATGGATGTCGAGAGCTTCATATCTGTGTGATATCAAGTTAGAAGGTTGTGCGAGCTGTTTACTGAAAGTTGATAACATTTTCTTGCTCTGATCTCCTCTGGGATATTTTCTTTTTTCTTGTGTGTAAGATTATCCTGTTGCTCTTATACCGTGAGCGTCGTCTGCACGGGGAGGGTGTCACTGTCAGCCTGTGAGCCAATGACAACGTCTTCATGGTCGCGACGGGTCAGTATGTCTGCCATTTATTTTATCCAATGTATCATCAGAACATTTCTTGAAAATTGATAGTGTGATCAGGTATTCTTTATTATTCTTCCTACTCATTTTTCTGTCCTTTTACCGTTCTGATTTATAATGGATCAAATATATGGAGCCTCGCAGCTCATACTCTTAATATATATATATATATATATATATATATATATATATATATATATATATATATATATATATATATATATATATATATATATATATATCCAGTGTTAATGTAAACAAAAGCCGCCATAGTAATATAAGTTATTCTTAATTTTTCAAATTGCTTACTAAGGTTAAGTGGTCTTCATGTCTCCACCTTCATCCACATACTACGCTCGACTGCCTACGATCAGAAATCATCTTCTGACATCTTCATCCGAAACACTTCTTGCCTTAGTTGAATGAATTTACATAATTCGGCTATTTATAATATGTAGATTTTAAAGCAATCAGCCCGAGTGCTGGATTCATGCCAGACAGGAAAGCAGACATGAGGTGAAGCGGTTGTAATGGAGTAACTGATCGTCGACTCAGAAGTGTTACTCCAGAATGATATTTCTCTCCTGAGGAATAAAGTGAATACGTTCAAACTCTTCGCATCTAACAACAATTTAAGTTTTAAGCGCGGGTTCGATTTTTGCTCGTATGGTTTCTACAAAGGGATTCATTGCATATTTCATAAAGTAGATTTCAAAAGACTCGTCTAAATAAGATAGATAAATGCGCAGTGTAACTCTAATAATGTGATTTAAGTATAACTAATGCATCATTGCCGTCAAACTATTATCTAATCTTCAGAGATCATAGTTTAAAGAACAAAATCGACTCTACTTGGTATTTCATGGCATCAATAATTACATATACATTACACAAAAAAATATCTTAAACGTTGGAATTATTAAGTAATGACCTTGATCAGTCAGACCTTCCGTATAACAACACAAGTTTGTTACTAAACGAGAATTAACGACCGTTGAACGAAAGTTAAAACCTTCATCCAACGTGGACGAGTCTTCCTGCTGTTGTCAACAGCCGATAAGGTTGATGGGTCACATATGGCACATACATACACAACGTCCACCACCAACACAATTGTTTTTGCCATTATGAAAACATACCTTAAGAATTATAAACTATCACATGATGATTGTTAGGGAAGGACACTTCAGTTAACAGGAATAAGAAAGTTAATCATTCCATTAAGACGTTTCAGTAATTAACGAGGTAGGGCATTTACCTGTGGTGTTGGGGGACAATATGTCAGCAGCAGCAGCAGGCCAGCAGACAGTGAGCAATGTGGCAAGGGAGAGGTGTTCACAACGAGAGCAAACTGTCCTTGTTACCACTGCCCGAGTGGCCCTCACGACCAGGCGGGTTTTATGAGTTACAATTTGATTTTGATGTTTTTTTTTATGGCGTAATGAAATTTCACACCAAATCTCACTGAAAAAGGGGAATTAGGAAACCACAGTATTGGTTCAAACTTTTTCTGAATTTTCCCATATTCCATTTCCAATTAATCTGAATTTTTTTTATATTTTGCATCAAATATTTTGAATGTAAATATTATTAATGTCAGAGAATATCGTTTATATAAAGAACAGGAATTTGTCAGCATGACAGAATTTGTCAGCATGATAGAATTTGTCAGCATGATAGAATTTGTCAGCATGACAGAATTTGTCAGCATGACAGAATTTGTCAGCATGACAGAATTTGTCGTAATATGATGAGAGTATGAGGAACAGCAGGAGCAGTAAGGGAAGTGATCAAGGGTAAATATATTAACACTGATATGTGAGGGAACGTGTTCAAGTTTACAGGTCACCCGACCGTAATGAACGGGATCAACCAGAGGTCAGTCGTCACTGAGCAAGTGGTTCACAGAGACTTCCCAAGACTGAGATGTGGGATGAGGAGGCTGCTCAGGAATAGAACCGGGCGTCAGAAGGAAGTATGGAACAGAGAAATGATTTCTTTATGAAGTAAAGAATGGAGGGTTGATATGATGTGAGCATAAGAACACTGACAGGGTACATAAATGTATGGAGAGAAAACAGGGGACAAAGAATGAGGCAATAGGGAGTTATATGGATAAGTTGGGAGTCGATCTGGTGGAGTGGCTGTGATCGTGCCAAGGTTGATCTGTCTGCCTGTACAATCCCATAGACTTGCCCCTCCCTGGTGATACCCATCACAACCACAACTCCCCAACAACACGGATCGTCTTACTGGGTAACACAAATATACTAATGAAGTAAACAAGATATATGATAATTGTATCGTCAGGTAATGTTACAAATTTAAACCACACTGCATTGCCACTCAAATTCCTACCCGATATTTGTTTTAGAATTCTCCAATGAAGACCTTCTCATATTCTCAAAGGCGTAATGTGAGCGAGTCATGAAGTTTCAGTTAACGAGCACTAAAACAGAGTTATATACAGAGGAAATACAGTAAGAGATGTTCCACAGGAACATTTGCCAAACAACTAACGTAAACGTTGTCTCCTGAGAACTTCATAATGACCATATTTCCCCAAAAGACTATGATGCCTCGAGAAGCAATATAAAAGCCTCCTTGAAACTGAATAACAACGTAATGAAGCTTTCATATCCGAAAATTATGCTAAATTGTCCAATAATTGCGTCATAATCGATGGTAAGTCCGCGAAATATGGGATAGTGTGTGGGTATTACAGGAGCATCAGGCCAGCAGATGTACCCTCACCACAACTGTGATTGTCATTGATGTTATCAAACGTCCGTCCGCTGCAAGACGTACGATCCCTGAGGACGACGGTACGATCCCTGAGGACGACGGTACGATCCCTGAGGACGACGTTACGATCCCTGAGGACGACGGTACGATCCCTGAGGACGACGTTACGATCCCTGAGGACGACGGTACGATCCCTGAGGACGACGGTACGATCCCTGAGGACGACGGTACGATCCTTGAGGACGACTGTGCTCGAGGGGTGTCACTGAGCACGATGTTAGCACCTCCGAGCAGGTTTGGTTTACCTTTGAGCTTGACAGCAAGATCATCAAGTATAAATGTTTGCCTTTTTAAAGTTCTCAGGTATGACGACCTGACGCTAAATGGTTAGGTCAAAGGGCAAGGCATCACACCCAACGATCATAACGTCGTGCTTAAGGGTCACACGTGTTCAAGGGCTGCAGCGTGGTGTAGGGTCCTACTCTCACGGTCAATGGTTGTATTTTCGTAGTAAAGAGTCGTGTAATTGAGTTCAAGGGTCATTACTGACGTGGTCGAGGGTTATACTGACGTGGTTAAAAGTTATACTGACGTGGTCAAGGGTTATGCTGACGTGGTCAAGGGTTATACTGACGTGGTCAAGGGTTATGCTGACCTGGTCAAGGGTTATGCTGACGTGGTCAAGGGTTATACTGACGTGGTCAAGGGTTATGCTGACGTGGTCAAAAGAATTGTGACACCATGACCACTTGAGTCTCTGACCCCAGATGAGTCTGCCTGGGGTTTGAACATGCAAAACTGAAATTAAACTCATAACAACACATGAGAAATACGCCACCAGAACGCTCCGTAATGTTGGCTATTTGCATGGCATTTACCAAGGGTGCATTATGAGTAGTTTTACGGTCTTATTTCCACATTATATACGGACAGGAATGCACTACTCCCATGCCAAAGAGAATAAGCTTCATGAAACATATAAGTGGGAAAGAAATATATTAAAGATTATACAGACAAATTATAGAAGAAAACATGATTCACGAATATGGAAAATGAAAACACGAAGATTCGAGCGCTTTCGTGATATCTCATATCCTCAGGAAGACTGAAATAAGGAACAAATATACATATATATATATATATATATATATATATATATATATATATATATATATATATATATATATTAATTTTTTTCGAAGGTGTATAACGTGGTCAGGTGGGGGTCGGGCGGGAGGATCAAGTTAGTAAATGTGATGACCAGAGGAGAGTGTTGGGTTATCCAAGGTTTGATTTTTCCTCAGTTGGATTCTTAATCTATACGTCCTATAATGAAATATTGGAAGCTGGTCACCTTCAGGTCAGCAAGATGCATGTGAGCGTTAATACTGTGCCGCACATACTGGGAAACACTCCCACTTTACATACCTTGAATAATCCTGGTCGCATGACTGAGTCGCTGTGGCCTAGTTTACTGGGTCATCAGCCACCTCACACCGCCTCAGTTTCTCCATAACCTGAGCAGATACCGTCACTTCCTGTTGCAACTTGTATGGTGTCTGTAAACTAAGGTTCTTCTGTTAGTGGCTTGCTTAAGTTTACGAACTATACCTAGTCATTTCCTGCAACTATTTTGTTACATTTTCAGAAAATAGTTGTTATGACATTACGTGTTGCGAACATTACTCAAGTGTCTAGGTTCCATCAGCCTTCAGTCTAAGTGCTCGTCCTCAATGTACAATGACACTATCAACAATTTGATAACATCATGGCGGGAAACATTTCTCTTCCGCGTAAATGTAAGCCACTTTGCGACGCGTTGAGAGGAGTGTACTCGTGCACCGTCCGCTCCGCATCCATAATGAAGGTTTAAATTCATAAAGTTCCTCAGTGATAACCGCATTAGACAGGCTGGGGGGATTAGGTGGAGGGGCAAGTCACCTGCTTCTCCGCCTGACAAAAAGTTACGTTATGTACAGAGTTCTACCTGGCCACACGACCCAGCGGCTCTTCTGCTGCGGTAAGCAGGAGCTTGTGTTTACGGTGACTTTGGTGCAGTTAAATTAAACTGGATATTAATGTGTTACTTCTGTAACACCAAGCGAAAGTCAAGGAATGTTAAATCTCAAAGGAATAGTTTAACTGGGCATGCGTGAGAACTGCTTACAAGTAAGTCGCAAGTTTATCCAGCTAAATTTTCATTCTAATTCAAGTTGCACGACGAATATGATTAACAACTCCTACATAACTACGTTGAGGTGACTCTCCCCATGAAGCTTTGCGCTTTGAAATCACAAGCTACAACACATGAGAGATTTGACCATTTTACGAAATAAATAGTTATAATCTTCCAAACGTAAAGAGACTATTCATTCTCTCGACGGCAGGACTTTTCATTATTCTCAACATTAATTCACTTAAGACAGTCTTTTATTTTCTTTGTTCCTCTGTCAACTTCCCCTGTGTGAGTTGTTACAAAAACATTATTTACAGGAACTGTTTCTTGGAAAGCAACTTGTCAACTGCGTCCCCGTGTGGGAGCCGTCCATACACGAATTATTAAATAATCTTTCGTTAATGTTTCGTGCGTTACTGCCGATCATGCATAGTTCCAGACGCGGAACACACAATACACAGAGTTGATCTGATTAACCTCCAGAGCATGATGACCCTTGAACATGATGATACGACCCTTGAGCATGATTGCACGACCCCTGAGCATGTTGGTACCACGCTCGAGGTGAAGTTCAGGCCAGAGACTATAATTCTTCATGCTCACGGAGTTCACTTAGAATATTTTCTTTGTTAGTTTATCTAATTTCCAGCACGATAATAACCTAAGATCACATTTTATTTCATTATATATATATATATATATATATATATATATATATATATATATATATATATATAAGAACTGTGAAGTAAAAACCACACAGACATGAACCTGTTTCGTGGCACATACAAAGCGGAACATTTATATACAGGAAGCACAATAACAGGCTAACGCCTGCTCTCCAATACTCACGTACACTCATCCATTATAGTCAACAAAGAGAAATCCATTGCAAGGGGCGGTGGTGTCGTATTAGGTTTGTGAATCAATTGGGCAGCAGGCGGGGGGCCCCAGTAAACATCCCGGAAGCGGTTGTCTGAGTTATAGCTTCCAGTGTAGCTTGAGCATTCCACCAATACTCCAGCCAGCACCACCACTCCCCGAGTGTTGTTTATGAAGGCCGACCTCAACCACTTGTAGTGCCTCCCCCTAACTTACGTCAGCTGAGTCAGCCAATAGGCACAAGCGCTGGGCTTGGGTTCTGGTGGTTTACTAATATGGCGACGATGTACGAGAACATTGATATGAGAGAGAGAGAGAGAGAGAGAGAGAGAGAGAGAGAGAGAGAGAGAGAGAGAGAGAGAGAGAGTTAAAATTTTCACGAAAACTTTATCAAGCATTTCAAACTCTCTCCTCCGCCACCAAAAGATGGAACTAATCTTCGACTGTGTCTTCAACAGTTGTCTCTCTTAGTGGACATGACTCAACCCTGGTGACGAGTGCGGCATGACATGACAGTCATTACCAGCCAATCCGTCTCAGATCGACAGAGCTGAGGGTGACATTGTGATGCAGGAGTGTGTGTGCAGGAAGATGTACAACTGCCTACACCTGTACGATGCTAACGACCCATCTGCCACTTTAGGTCCTCACGTCATGGGTCGGTCGGATGATGAAAACTAACATGCCGGCTGCACTCACCATCCACCACCTCACCTGAGCTAGTCGTACAAGTGATACGTTCATCTGTATAATATTTCTGTGTTTGGCTCCGTCACGCCTCTACACCAAGCACTAGAAGGGTATGAAAACACGTTCTTGGACACTGAGCATTTAATCACAAAAAATACACTCCTTTTTGGCACCCGTCTCGACACTCATTCTCACAAAACAAAATCTTAGATTTAGCTCATATGTACATAATTGTAAAGATGGTATGTAAGGGACTGTCCTCCGTAAATCACCATTCACTGTGACTCCTTGTATTAGTACAGCAACTGATGTTATGAAGTTGATAATATCTTAATCATGTCAAAATCTCTCTCTCCATTTAGTGTTGACATTTAGAGGTCAGAACTTTAAACCTTAAGAATATAATCCTTACAACTAACAACAGACTGCAAGCCAAACTTCCTACACTTTAAGCATTAAGCCACATCAATTTACAGTAAAGGCTACTTCATACGTGTCATCGGACACACAAACACACGCCTCATTCACACGCACACATTTTTATTTACATACACATACAAAACGTGTTCGCATAAACATGATTGAAATGAATTTTCCCACTGCGAATGTACTTATCCTACGCATCGTAACTTACAAACGGTATTTTGAGAAACTCAGGAAAAACTTTTGTCCTCGCTTTCTTTTTATCTAAAGGAGAGAGAGAGAGAGAGAGAGAGAGAGAGAGAGAGAGAGAGAGAGAGAGAGAGAGGTGAACACACACAGTTGAACTTCAGGGCGTCTCTTTGGACCATCGCCAAGATCAGTGGTTCACAGGTACATTGCCGCACGTGAATGTTTTCTTGGTCGCTTTCGGTGCAAGGCTTCCTTCCGTAACCCCAGCCAACTAATAGTAAATATATACACAAACAATTGTTAACAGGGCTTACAGGACAGTGTTAAGCTCTCCATTATGAAAGTCTTAGAATAATCAAACATTTACGTAAATCCTTTATCATAACATGAATTATCCTGTGTAGGTGGCTGGCTGACACACATGCGTGTGAACCCCAACACAACGTCACACTGGTACAGTAACGACACACACACAGACTTAGCAAGATCCACTTTAAGTTGGGTCGTGAATTATCTTTTCCATCTGAAGTTCCTTAACACACCCAACAGCAAGATTTATATTACAAATCATTTGTGTATATGACACTCAGACGACATCTAGTCCATAACATCGTAAGACACATACAGTATTTAATGGCATATGTCCTCTTGATAATTCATCATCACGATCTACATCGGACTTTAAGGATGACGAAGTTGGTCATGGGCACCAGCAGTAGCGACCAGCCAATCAGGAGCATGTTGGAGGTGCAATGGGCGGAGTCAGAGGCGGTGTTGGTGTGCTCCACCGAGCCTGCGTCGTTCTGGCCGTTGTGGAGAGCTGCATGTTTTTCTCCTGTAAGCAGACATGAAGACAGGTTTTAAATCTTGCATTATGCTTTAACACCTTTATACTAGACCAAAGTGTCTGCATCAAAAGTAGTTGTTTAACGACCTACTAGATGAAAACGGAAGCATTATTCTCAGCGACCAGATGGAATGGTTCCACAGCTGGGCTCCATACCCACAGTTCTTGTTACAACTCACACTGCATTCTAGCAAGTTGGATTTTTCTTACGAGTTTCTATTCACTGCAAAATCGCTATAGAAATCCTTCGTGGAAGCCTTTACGACCCGGGGAAACCTAAAACTGCATATACGTGTGTGAATACACTACATATACGTATGTGATACATATACGTGTGTGAATACACTACATAAACGTATGTGATACATATACGTGTGTGAATACACTACATATACGTATGTGATACATATACGTGTGTGAATACACTACATATACGTATGTGATACATATATGTGTGTGAATACATAAAGGTATGTGATACATATGAAAACTACGTAGTTTAGCGGATTTCTGTTGCACTTATGACTTTAACGGTTTATCTAAATGCGATTAAAAATGTGCTGGCAGGAGCAATCATCTGTTACTTTTGTAACTCATTACTTAAGCCTATGGAAACTAATGCAAAATCGAAGATATAAGTAAAAATATAAGACCCTTTCAGCGGAGTATGCAATAACGTAACCTAGTGTAATACAATACACAGGACAGTACAGTACGTACGGCAAGTGGTGTAGCTGTTAGTGTTTCTGACTGTGACGCATTTACTTCAGCCTTTACTTCATGAAGAGCTGATATTATTATGTAGATCGTACACTATCGTGTCAGTAATTACAATGTACACGGACGAACGTTGTTGCTTACTGGTTGCTCTGGAATATAAGTCGTCCTCTTTTACCACAATTTCCTTTACAATACCAGACTTAGAATATCGCACTGGGACACACTTGACCTCGCTAAGTACGAGCCTGAAGCACATGGGAACGACTGGTAGGAAGGAATAAGAACAGAGCCGTCGTGTTATGACTGTTGTGGTCTATCAGAGGTCGGGTCATGTACCAACACAGGTCACGTTTCATTTCAATTATGTCAGGTCTGGAAGGTTCATGTTTACTTAACGTCTTATTGGATTCACTTTATTCAAAGTTTACTTTTCTCTTATAATGTGGTAAGGCACTGATAAAATTTGGCATGACATATTTGCGTCTTTTCCTGCACAAACATAAAGTCATGTCTGAAATCTACATCATCTCTGGAGGCCAGGGTTACGGGAGAGGCTGTTCGGGCTAGCTTCTGATGTTCACTCTTGTGATTTTCCACCTATTGTGCAAAACGCCATAAAGGTCGAAGTACTTTTGAAGTGTATCATAATGTAGTCAGTTTCATGGCCAATACTATTATCGTAAATTTGCGATGAGATGACCAGAAGCGACAACTCCACGGCAGGTCCAGCCTAATATTCAATCGCCAATACCTTTAAAGAAAATGATTTTCAGCAGCGACGGTCATGTTCTGCCTGTCTTACAATGGCGGGAGAGCAATCCTACGAAATACTGAAACTGAATAAAAAGACAATTTGCATAAAATTTCTTGCTAGGAATAAGTCGGGATGGCAGAAGTGGCATTGGCTGCCGCAGCCAGCAGCACGACGAGGCTGACAGTGTCAGCCTCTGGCACTACACCTTTATCTCCGCTCATTATTCTCACCCAGGCTCTCAACACTTGTAGATAATCACATGTTCTCTGAACCGCTGTTACCTGTGTGAACGGAGGACACAATGCTATTTACGGGTCAGAACCTAAGTTCTAACTCAACCTTAAAAGAGAACATGTGTTAACTTGACATACATGATATACAACACTGACATAATACAAATACAGATCAGCACACCTGCGGCTCGTGGACAACAAGATTTATATATATATATATATATATATATATATATATATATATATATATTTTTTTTTTTTTTTTTTTTTTTATACTTTGTCGCTGTCTCCCGCGCTTGCGAGGTAGCGCAAGGAAACAGACGAAAGAAATGGCCCAACCCCCCCCCATACACATGTACATACACACGTCCACACACGCAAATATACATACCTACACAGCTTTCCATGGTTTACCCCAGACGCTTCACATGCCCTGATTCAATCCACTGACAGCAAGTCAACCCCTGTATACCACATCGCTCCAATTCACTCTATTCCTTGCCCTCCTTTCACCCTCCTGCATGTTCAGGCCCCGATCACACAAAATCTTTTTCACTCCATCTTTCCACCTCCAATTTGGTCTCCCTCTTCTCCTCGTTCCCTCCACCTCCGACACATATATCCTCTTGGTCAATCTTTCCTCACTCATTCTCTCCATGTGCCCAAACCATTTCAAAACACCCTCTTCTGCTCTCTCAACCACGCTCTTTTTATTTCCACACATCTCTCTTACCCTTACGTTACTTACTCGATCAAACCACCTCACACCACACATTGTCCTCAAACATCTCATTTCCAGCACATCCATCCTCCTGCGCACAACTCTATCCATAGCCCACGCCTCGCAACCATACAACATTGTTGGAACCACTATTCCTTCAAACATACCCATTTTTGCTTTCCGAGATAATGTTCTCGACTTCCACACATTTTTCAAGGCTCCCAAAATTTTCGCCCCCTCCCCCACCCTATGATCCACTTCCGCTTCCATGGTTCCATCCGCTGACAGATCCACTCCCAGATATCTAAAACACTTCACTTCCTCCAGTTTTTCTCCATTCAAACTCACCTCCCAATTGACTTGACCCTCAACCCTACTATATATATATATATATATATATATATATATATATATATATATATATATATTTTTTTTTTTTGCTTTGTCGCTGTCTCCCGCGTTTGCGAGGTAGCGCGAGGAAACAGACGAAAGAAATGGCCCAACCCCCCCCATACACATGTATATACATACACGTCCACACAACGCAAATATACATACCTACACAGCTTTCCATGGTTTACCCCAGACGCTTCACATGCCCTGATTCAATCCACTGACAGCACGTCAACTCCGGTATACCACATCGATCCAATTCACTCTATTCCTTGCCCTCCTTATATATATATATATATATATATATATATATATATATATATATATATATATATATATATATATATATATATAATATAATATAAACTCTGGCTGAAAACATGACCTATGTCCTTAGCATCAAAGATTATATGATCTCGGGTCAACAGATGACATACAACCTATGACCAACTGATGACACAAGATACCAGGTCAAAACATGACACGTGACCTACAGTGTAGAGGTGACATATGGTGAGGCAGGTATGGATACACACGTTATTCTCGGTCATGGTGATG
Organism: Panulirus ornatus; assembly: GCF_036320965.1. NCBI lineage: Eukaryota > Metazoa > Arthropoda > Malacostraca > Decapoda > Palinuridae > Panulirus > Panulirus ornatus. Next base: position 30,766,410 of record NC_092239.1, on the reverse strand, counting down.
GTAAGTTGCAGGTATGGTGATGGTGTTGTAGGTATGGCGATGGTGTGTTGTAGGTATGGTGATGGTGTTGTAGGCATGGTGATGGTGTGTTGTAGGTATGGTGATGGTGTTGTTGGTTTGGTGATGTTATTCTTTCATATGGTGATGGAGGTGATGGTTATGGAAAGATCATCACAGGTATGGGGAAGATGTTGTCGGGTAAGGTAAAAACTATCAGATATAAGGTGATGGTCGTGGGCATGACGTAAGTCTTACGTGGACATGGTGACCATGGTATGTATACTGGTGCAGTCAGTCATCCACCTCCGGCCGACCCAACGCCACACACAATATTCTTCCGCCTAATTTCTTTCCAACTCAGTAACGATCCGCCGCCCACGGAACGAAGAGCTGGTAGAGGAACAAAGGCCTTTATAGTGAGGGCAAGAAATTACTATTAAGTTCAGAGAAGAGAAGACGGAACTCATCTTAGCCGAGGGGAAGCAGATCTTGACGAGAGAGAGAGAGAGAGAGAGAGAGAGAGAGAGAGAGAGAGAGAGAGAGAGAGAGAGAGAGAGAGAGAGAGAGAGAGAGAGGAGTGATCTCAACTTACCGGGAGGAAACACAAGTTTCAACATGCCAAGAGAAAAGACGGGTTTCAGCTTCCCTGTGAAGCAGACGTTGTCCCAACCTGCTACGAGGAAGTAAAGGCTCAACTTACTGGCACGATGACAAGTCTCAAGTTTGGGGAAAAGAAGATGGATGTCAACATGCAGGAGGGGAAGCACACCTTACCCTACCGCCGAGATGACACACACACACACACACACACACACACACACACACACACACACCAATTTACCAACAATAATGATAGGCTTCACCTTACCACGAAGGATGGAGATCTGAACTTGAAAGTATGAGCGAGGATTCACTCTAGCAAGAGGACTTAGCACATCAGGAGCGAACACAGGAATAAGTTAATCAAAAGAAAAGACACTTGTAATAAAGACGGAGACAAGTCTTAACCTATCAAGAAAGGAAAATTATTCTGAACTTACCAGTGAAGAAGACAAGTCTAACTCGCCCAATGAAGTCATTTTGCATCTTGAGAGGGAAGCCTTTCTTTAATTGGTTGATAGAAATCTATTCCTAATTTTAGCAAAATGAAAAACACATCTTAACAATAGATGCAATAGGTCTTAAATCGCCAGAAGTAGCAACATACCTAAACTCAACAAAGGCCAACACAGATCTTGACATACCACAAGGCAAGACAAAGTAAGAATCCACCTTGCAAATCGCTAAGAAGGAAATATATCGTTAACTTACTAAGAGAAAAGAGCGAGGCCATATACCAATCACAAAATTTTTTTATCTAAAATCTAGCGAAAGCAAGATTGGTTTCAGCTTTTGTAAGATAAACTGTAATCCAGCAAACTACCCACTGAGAGTCTCAAACAGCAAGTCTGTAATTTCGAAGACAACAAAACCACGTGCGCTCAAAATACTCTACTAACACACCCACCAACACACGTTTCATGAGCTTTCTAGGAGTCAATGTTCTTGCTACAAAGCCACACATTGTCATCGTGTCATAAGTGATCTCGGTCAAGTACTGAGAGGACAACTTTAAAGTAAATATTAAGTGAGTTTCTGATATCTTCCCCACTCGATCACACGTGCGTAATAAACAAAATGTTATGCATAAGACTAACTCGCACAGACACTTTAGAAATGTATCAAGTGGTTGTTATCATCATAGTCGCTCAGTACTTGGGCATCACACCACATGTGGCTCAGGTGTTCCTGGATTAGTTCTGTCGTTAATCATTTGTTAGTTTCTTTCAGCTGTTATAGGAGGACGGGAAGACGAAAGGAAGGAAGGGCATTACACAGCTTCGTTATTCGAAGAAAGTAAGAGGAATCACAACAATCAGTCCTCATAACAATTCATCAAGAGGAAAACTTGTTAAACTTGCTTGTATGGAAGACAATACCCGAAGAGAGAGAAGTGTTATTTGAATGAAAACACGAACGGCAGGTCTATGGTTACTAAAGAACAGTCATATATTCCTGAGGACGTAAAAACATTTAACTAACAAAGGGGAAAAGTTTTATCTTACAAACGGGAAATGCAATTAACTTTTCGAGTTGGCTAAAGTTCTTAACTTACCGAGGGAGCAAGAGGCCCTAACACCCAGATTAGTCAAGGGAGTAGGTGAGCTTTGAGATGATAGGGCGTGACGAGCCTTAATTTGTCATGTGGGAGATCAGTCTTATTACTACGTGAGAGAAATTATTCTTAGTCATCGAGGAAAAATTAGATTATGGTTTGGTCAAGAGACACGAAATGGGATTTTCATTAACAATAGACGTTTTAAAAGTCTTTTGTTAGATTTGAGTTCACGTGGCGATACAGAACATCTGGCATGGAAGCAACAGTAATTCTTATTCCTTGCAAATTAGCTAAATCTAGACCAAATTCCCATGTCTTCTATATATTTTATACTGAATTAGATATGCGAGTGTGTAGAGGTGTGTACAATGCCATACTAGACTTAAGAGAGTAACCCACGAGTGGTATGCAATATAACTGCTCATTCAATTTGTCACTACAAACACTGCAACTCTCGTGCTACTGTTTCTAGTGTAACTAAAACCACAAAGTTAAAAACCTTCGGGGAAAGACGAAGCAGCAGGTACTGATACAAGATAATAATGCTCGAATGAATTCTGTGCAAATGATCTCTGGATTAATGTTGTCCCACATTTGTGTGTCATGTCCTCCTAACGGCACTGGCCTTGGCCCACTGGAGCCTTGTCTCTCACATTCAACTTTTAAAATTAAAGTTGTGGAAGACAGACAGGCTCCTTCAGACTAACTGTAGGTCACTTTACAGCTTAAATCGCTTTACGTCTGAGCGAGGAAGAAAACCTCCAAAGTCCACCTTTTTCTTTATCTTTCGTACGCCAGAGGAAAGCTACACTGACTATATCACGATAATCACACGAAATCATGAGCGAGCTCAAAGTGATCTTAGTTCTTCGTTGAGAGCTGACTCATATATAGCAGGTAGATCTTAACAGTATCTTCTCTTGCACCTGGAGAATAATACTCCACATTACATATCTGACCTGAGTTGACCTGACCTAGCATTTGAGTACCGGTCGATGATCTTGCACTCATATGTATACCATTTTGGAAACTAAGGTTCTTTTTTTCTTATTCACTCAACTTTGGATCTTTCCGGGGTCTGGCAGCATGGATCTCCCAGGTGTGTCGGTCGACCAGGACAGATTGGCTGGAGGCTCAGTCTTTGCGAAGCCAAGTGTTTTGGACGATGATCGTCTGGAAACTCAACTTTCAGTTTTTCTAAACGTAAACCTGAAGATGTAAAATGTCCGGGACTTTGTTCGTCTTAACGGTCAGTTCCAGAGGTCTTTTGCTTTACGGTAATGTAATCTATATATTTTGCAAGTATTAACAAAGTAATAGTGTGGGTGAATGTAAATGGTGCGTCCGATGTTTGGAGAGTACGATTCTCTTGCTCTTTACAGCAATAAGAATGAATTTGCTAACTGAAGAATGCGGCAGAATATATTCATCAACAGAATAAGTTTATACAATTGTTTGGTTACTTGAACATGAAAGCGAAAGAGGGTGGATTATTGATCAGGATTCAGGATGTTACATAAGTTATGATAATCAATGAAATGGAAGGAATACAGAGCTACTACAAAGGGTGTGGCACTGTTGCATTAATCAGCGTAATCAGGCTGATTACATTATGGAGGATTAATTAAGCAAATTGGAGAGTGTGTCGTAATTCGTGGTGTCACTACAATGCCAGACCACAATGGTTGAGGCCAATCACATCATACATAAAGTGGGAATCAATCCCCCCCCCCCCTTAAAAGAATAAATCAGCCCTCACATTAATGTAACTTGGTTTACTAAATACTACTAAATTGATTGCAGGTGTTAGAGGAACCGCACCTGAATAGAGTGAGGGCGTCAGTAAGGGTAAGCTAAGCCGGGGGATATGGGGACCCGGATTCTGATTGGTGTACAAATCACTCAAGGATTAAATGTTATTAGGCGAGTGTGTAGTACCGAGGCAGGACCAAGGGCGCGTGATGTGTGTGTGTGAACTACCTGGATCCCACTCAGGCTTGCAAGCGTTTGTCTTTTGCGTTGCTAATGCACTTCCCTTTTTCTATAAATTTAGTGGATGCGACGCTGCCTCGGTGTTAAGTAACAGCGAACTGGAGAACTTGAGAAAGCAACGCTTTCCTTCATCGGACGGAGTCAGTATAGCCAATGCCGTCACAAAATTGGACATGACAGTTAAACAAGGAACATGACACATGTAGTTGCTCCAGCGGGGTGAGCGAGAGGTGGCCTGACACGTTTCATGTACACGTACACATGGATCAGATGATTCCACTCCATATACTCCACACGTTCTTCTCTTGTACCGCGTATTAGAAAGTTTGTATCAGCAGGACACATGCAGAGTCACTGTGCACATGTTGCTCAGAGATAGTAACACTGTAGCATTTGTGGATGGCACTGAGTTAAGAATATGTGAGACCTCCATATGTCTGCTGAACTCATGGCAAATTCTGAGAAGACATTGATTGACTCACTGTTCCTGAAGGAACTGGCCAAGCGAGGCTTCCAGACACGAGTCGCTCGTCCAGTTCCAGTTCGTTCTTCGTGCTTGTAGTAAATTGTTTACTGTAAATCTGCTAGACTGTAAGGTCTCTTCTGAATATTTCCACACTAACTTCGTTATGGTAAGTCAGGCACCTGCTTCCGTTTAACATATGCACTGAGATGTGTGGGAATATATAGGATTAAAGGTTCTCCTCACCTTAGCAGAGACAAAAGTATTGCAAAATATCGTGGCTGAAATACGACGAGAATGAGGCAAGATTATGATTTACTGGACGTCATTTCAAAATGATGGCAGCAATCCTGGAAAATGCCAGACCTAGACGTGATCCGACCTTTTCTTGAAAAAGACGGTTTGTGGAGGCTTTCGTACCACACTTCATGCCTGGATCACTTGGAAAAGATTTTTGTTATGCCCCGCGGTGCTCTGAAGACAGGTGCTCTGAAGACCTGGTTCACCAACAGAAGACAATTACGTCATCACAGTACAAAGCACAAAAGGTGGATGTACAGTATTATGCATTTCTTATGAGGAAAACTGCTTTCCCATATTAATCATCTCGGGTTTTACGGTGAAAAATTAGCACCTCTGAACTGCTGCATCTACGTAGCGAGGTCACATACAGTCGGTCGCCCAGAAGTCAGCAACATTTGCAGCTGTTTTACTGGGCTACCAGGAGGGAGGGTCGTACCCAGGACGTAGTGTGGTGATGATGGTGATGATGATGACGATGGTAATGGTGGTGATGATGACGATGGTGATGATGACGATGGTGATGGTGGTGATGATGACGATGGTGATGATGATGACGATGGTGATGGTGGTGATGATGACGATGGTGATGATGACGATGGTGATGGTGGTGATGATGACGATGGTGATGATGATGACGATGGTGATGGTGGTGATGATGACGATGGATATGGTGTATGACGATAAGGGATGATGAGATGATGGGATGACGAGATGGTGATGATACGATGTGGTGTGAGATGGTGATGAGACGATGATGGTGGTGTGATGATGACGTGATGACGATATGTGTGATGGTGATGATGACGATGATGGTGGTGGTGATGATGATGGTGATGACGATGATGGTGGTGGTGATGATGACGATGATGGTGGTGGTGATGATGACGATGATGGTGGTGGTGATGATGACGGTGATGATGGTGGTGATGATGACGATGATGGTGGTGGTGATGATGACGATGGTGATGATGTGACGATGTGATGGTGGTGATGATGACGATGGGTTGATGATGACGATGGTGTGGTGAACATTGTGGTGTTTACTGGTGTAAGGAGGAGGGGTGTATGATGACGTAGTGTGTGTGATGTGGTGATGATGGATGACTGGTGGTGGATAGTGATGTGATGGTGTGATGATGAGATGGTGATGGTGGTGATGATGACGATGGTGATGATGATGACGATGGTGATGGTGGTGATGATGACGATGGTGATGATGATGACGATGGTGATGGTGGTGATGATGACGATGGTGATGATGACGATGGTGATGGTGGTGATGATGACGATGGTGATGATGATGACGATGGTGATGGTGGTGATGATGACGATGGTGATGATGATGACGATAGTGATGATGGTGGTGATGATGTCACACTTGACGATGTGTGGGGCAGGCCCGCTACGGGCGGGCGTGTCAGGATACCAGGGAAAGAGGCGACTGGACGCCATTTTGAAAAACTGAGTTAAAAGATATTTTTTCCTTTGTGTGTTGTGTGCTGGAAGGTACAGGCCTTAAAGAATGAGAGTAACGGAACACAATATTTCAATATTTAAGAAAAAAATTATATGGACGCGAATGGACTGACTAAAAGCAAATAGACAACATGAAAGGAAATTGGGATAATATATATATATATATATATATATATATATATATATATATATATATATATATATATATATATATATATATATATATAAGCATGCTTCTCCCAGCCGACAAATACCAGATTAATACGAGCCGCGTAAATGATATCTTAAAATGTAATCATTAATGACATTTTTCAATACTCTTATATCCATTACGTCGTTAGCATGAACTATATTGTATTGCCACATCTCTGTTTACTTCAGTTATATAATCCACCTATCATATTACTCGATCAACAGCTTATCGTCATTTAATCGTCTTACGTTGTCGGGCATCGTAACATTACACCTTCACATCTAAGTCTCATCAGTGAGTTCTCTCCTCACATGAAACTGTATTTTGACGTATCTTCTCACAGCCTACCTTCCACCACTATCACACCTGCGGCTTCCCTCTCTGCCCCATACTGATAACGTTCTCAATGTGCTATAAATCATTCACTTCAATTTTGTCTTGTTTTGTCCATTCAATCCTATTTTACAGCCATATTGCTGCCTTTGTTAAAAAGTTGATTTACTCTCCTGTATCCAAAGCTTTCTACTATGAAGTAGCTACTGTACCACCTAACTTGCTACAGTAGTATTATATCACCAGCAAGTACCTGTATCGCTCACAATGTGCTGTACAACCCACTTACAAGTGTTGTACCATCTCAGGGCCCTACGAGTACTTGTATCACCTTACGTAACATCAACACAGCAGCATCTCAAGACTGCAGCCCTTTCTTGCATCAGCTAAATTACATCTTCTCTCCAAAGTGCCACTCGTTAACAACCTCACATGCCATCATAATGAAAATTAAACGCCAGAGGTGATACAGCACATCCCTGTTCTACTGCAGCTTGAAGGCCGAACCAGCCACCTTGTCCTGTTGCTGCTGTGCCTAATGAAATGATCTTGCAGCCCCCAGCAATATCCCTCCAGCTCCATTTACTCATCAAATGCCCCTTCTGCTTCCACTATGTGATACGCTTTTATGAAATTCTTAAATGCGACACACTACCTCTTTCCCTTTCCCAGGATTTTATGAACGTATAACCTCCAGGGCAAATATCTGTTGTGTTCACGCTCACCCCTCTATAAACCCTTCTTTTAGAATGTGATGCTAAAGTGTCACATTCTTAATTCTGTCTGCTATGATCCTATTACAAACCCTTTCACAAGTTTTCAACAAACTAGTCCTGTATGATCTCTACATACGTTCTACTTTCGTCTGTACACGGTGCCAATACCACTTCATCAGTCCAATCTCTTGTCATCAAGAGGTACTAAAGAAATGCAACAAAACATTGTCATCATCATCCGTTCAGAATCTCAACTGTTGCCTCATCCACTCTCGGGTCTTGTCATACTTTGCTTTATAGTACCATTGACGTTCCAACACATCTCGTCTCCTGTCTCACATTTGATGATTTTGTTCTCTGCCGCCATATCCCAGAGTGGATCACACAGTTTCTCAGTCATTTCTTGTTCATAGTAACTCTTCTAAATATTTTCATTACATCCATTTGATATCATTTACTTAGAGAAGAGGAATTCACTCTTATATCAGTTAATTCATCTTACGTATTGCTTTCACGTTTCAGCCCATCACGACTCTTGTACCTTCGTATTAACATCTCAACGTACGTTTAATCTCAAATGCACCCTCCTCAAAAGCACTTCCTGCCTATCTAGATTTAATCCTTTACACTTTCCTGTTCTTCCTCTTAACAGTATGTTATCTTTATGTCTACAGTTTCCTTTAAATATTCGTTTTACTGTGCTAAACCTCTTCAGGATTTTATTACATTTGGTGTTCGAATTTCTCTTCCGCTACTTCCCTGTAAGATTTTGCCTATTTTTCCCACTACAGGATCAGCAGAGGGAAGAGAACAGGACACCTTAGCTGTTCTAGGAAGGAGGTGTCATAAGTTAGTCCTGAAGTGACCGAGCGACCTCCACACAGAACGTGTAGGAATCAGCAACCAGACGTGTGCCTTGGTGTTAAGGACACTCGCAGGTAATCATCAAGAACAAAGACCAAAAATAATACCTGTAGAGAAGAGAGAGAGAGAGAGAGAGAGAGAGAGAGAGAGAGAGAGAGAGAGAGAGAGAGAGAGAGAGAGAGAGAGAGAGAGAGAGAGAGAGAGAGAGAGAGAGAGAGAGAGAGTCAACACTGCGTCGTACAGAAAAGGGTGGTTGAAGAGAGATGATGTCACGAAGATCAGTAAGAGGGAAGACTTTTGTTACCATTCTCACCATGATAGTTATCTGACCTAAATCTATAACTTCATCGAAATGATAAAATGTGATATCCATCTGTACAGATGCAGAAGGTACTTAACTCTCTCATTCGGCTTTACTGGATACGGCCTCAGATTTGTGTGTTTTACCGCTGGGAGGGATTACCTTGGTTCCGTCCGGATGATACACCCTCATGTTATCCAGGGTTACTTCACTGTCGTAAGTTGAACTGAGGATCTGTGTGGTGAACACACCCACCCTCTCACCTGAAGGTAGAATCTCAAGGTACCGTCTACTTTCAGAGGAAGTTAAAGTGTAAGTCTGACGACGGAAATTAACGAAGAAATTTTAAATGACTTAACACAATGACGAACAACATTTTGAGAGAAATACATCAAACAAAATTGAAGACAAAGATTCCAGTACAACATGAACAACAATCAAACAAAGAAAACACACCCGAGTTTCCATTGGTTCTCCTTATAAACAAAAGGATTGGTCGTATCTTCACTACACAGTCAGGTTTCCACGGTACACGTCATCATGACCACATTCCAAGTGACACAGGCATGAAAGACGACATTACATGGGAACAACTTCATCGTAAAATCATATGAACAGTGAAAACATCTTGTGTCATTAAAACCTTCAGACTGAAGAAAACCTGAAGCAACACAACGAAACCCTGAGGGACCAATACTCACTCAGGCAGCACCGTATGCCCCAACAGCATCTTGCACACCACGCAAGAAATAAAAACAAAATAAGAGTAGAGTTAATTTTCAAAGTTCCATTCCAGTACCACCATCCAGTACCACCATCTAGTACCACCATCTACAATTACTTCAGAAATAGTGATGTATAAGAGAAGCTATAACCTATGTGCCTGATTACCGATTGATTTTTGTGACAAATAATTCAGTTGGAAATATTATCATATTACAAGAGATACTGTCAAATGATTCCTGGTTGGCCATAGAGAGTAAAACCACTTCGATGATACGACCTGGCAATACATAACGTGACTAGTTTCTGTATATCCACAACACAGTTGTCTGCACATCATAAACACACACAGAAAAGATGTGGGCATGTAAACCTTACCTCTAGAATATGATAACAAGGTTTCCCTTTTATGCTCAGAATTAACAACCGATTATAACACCATATTTACATATGTGACGTCTCTCATACCTCATGATCAATACAGGATATGTGTCTGAGGGTTTATTGGTATGGGGAACCACCTCAACACTCCTTAGAAAAGTCCTATCCATATTGTTATACCCTATACACACACACACACACACACACACACACACAATCATGCTGGCTCAGTCTCATTATCCATTACCTGTTTATATGGACACTCCTACCACATTGTCATCTGGGTCATCACCCTCCCCACTTAACATTTCCCACCGTTGGCTAATCTTTTATTTCTCTCCACGTTCGGTGTTGTGTAGCAGCAGGCCTCATCAGGGTCTAATTCAACCACTTATACTCTGGCAACCACTGCACTATTCCAGCCCCAAGTTCCACTTGCATACGAGTGCATTAAAGTTGCCCCATTGCTTGCAGCACTCCCCTCCGTACCCAGTATTGATACCATTACCTCTCAATACGTTTTTCAGCGAACCAGCAATTTGCCTGCTCTTCAACTCTCTCACACATTTCATCCACAATTCCTCCATCTCGACTAAATTTGTTGCCGAAATCTTTTGAATTTCGAGCCAACTTTGAATACCGACCATAACTCTGCCTTACCCTCTGACGATAGTCATTTTGTTGTAATTTTCTTTACAAATAATGTAGTCATTAGTTATGGCTTTAGAAATTCAATGATATGGAGCCGCAAAGGTGTTAAACACCAGTAGGTCATATTCTGCCACGAACTTTAGAATTTCTGTGTGTCAGAGATAGTGTATGTGTATGTGTGTGTGTGTGTGTGTGTGTGTGTGTGTGTGTGTGGTTACACAGTATTTGCACTATACGGGGAGGAATATTTACAGGGACATATGCGATCTTCCTTTATGTTAACTATTTGTGTGTTATGGAAAGTCTTAAACTCTGTTGCCTCGTCTCTTGACCTTTGTACCGTGTCTTCTCATACACACACAACACACACACACACACACACACACATATATATATATATATATATATATATATATATATATATATATATATATATATATATATATATATATATATACATACAAACACACACACACACCTCAGCATAAGCCAGATGCCCATTTATCGACCAGCCCCGAGTGGTGGATGAACAGCTGGGTGAGCTGTGGCTGGCTGCAGAGTCTAGGAATCGATTCGAAGCAAGAAGCACCACCGGTTATGCAGGATGGATGCTCCTGGGATTTACACAGCCTCTCGCATCACCCTACCTGCTCTGCTATCCGCCCCTGCCGCATCCAGCCAGCTAATGGCTGAATTTCTATCAGATCGTCACCATTCCATTACTGGCAAGTACAGTCTTGACTTAATTCACAGGACAATCGCACAGCCCCCCTCTTCTACACCCTCTTATTAACTACATTAACTGGGACACACACACGTTTCAGAGCAGTTCGCTTCTGTTATGCTCGAGCGAACTCCTCCTCTCAGAGAGAGAGAGCCCGTCTTGTGGTAGATGGAGGCCCTCGTACCAGGGATTTCCTACCGACAGTTCCAAACTCTCGCTTAAGCACCCGGCTCGACCCACAAGCTCTCCGTATTGTTATAGCATGTCGACTCGCTGCCCCCTACCCGCACAACTTATGAATGTATCAGTGTACAGGGACGCCGTCCCATCAAGGACGCTACGCCTTCAGCTGCAGTAGTGATGCTGTCTCACAAGACACTTTGAAGTCAGCGACTTCATCAAGATCATCCTTGTTACAGCGACGCTTCCAGGAGCAAGCGAATCCAATATCCTTAAGTCAGACGGATCTGTGTAGCGTCTTGATGGCATCATCATTCAGCCATGGAAGAATGTCACATAGCAGCTAGGGTCACACCATACACCAACCTCACCGTTGCCAACAACTGAGGTGGCAGTCTGCACACGAGTCCTCAGCCTCACTGTGGCTTACAACTTCAGTACATTCTGTACACGAGACTTGGTACGCTTTATGGCCGAGGTTCTTAACCAGTGGTCCAGGGACCAGTTTTCCAGGTGGTCCGCACGGAAATCAAAATAGATTAAATAAACATCCATAACAACATAGTGTTTACATGTTGAACTAAAAATAATTTTCTCTCATTATATATATATATATATATATATATATATATATATATATATATATATATATATATATATATATTCATTATCTATTATACTTAATCGCTGTTTCCTGCGTCAGCAAAGTAGCGCCAAGAAACAGACGAAGTATGGCCCATTAAATACACACACACAAACACACACACACACACACACACACACACACATATATATATATATATATATATATATATATATATATATATATATATATATATATATATATATATATATATATATGCATATAGATATTCATACTTGCTTGCCTTCATCCATTCTTGGCGTTACCCCGTCCCACAGGAAACAGCATCTCTACCCACTGCTTCCGCGAGGTAGCGCCAGGAAAACAGACAAAAAAGGGCCCATTCGTTCACACTCAGTCTCTAGCCGTCATGTGTATGCACCGAAACCACAGCTCCCCACTTTATCACCGTTTCCCGTGTTAGCGAGGTAGCGCCAGGAACAGATGAAGAAAGGCCACGTCTGCTCGCACTCAGTCTCTAGCTCTTATGTGTAATGTACCGAACTGACAGCTCCCTATCCACATCCAGGCCCCACAGACCTTTCCATGGTTTACCCCGGACGCATCACAAGCCTTGGTTCAGTCCACCGACAGCAAGTCGACCCCAGTATACCACGTCATTCCAGTTCACTCCATTCCATTCACGCCTTTCACCCTCCTGCATGTTCAGGCCCCGATCGCTCAAAATATTTTTTACCACATCCTTCCACCTCCAATTTGGTCTCCCTGTTCTCCTTGTTCCCTCCACTTCTGACACACACACCCACACACACATCCACACTGTGCTACCGTTGTATCAACATGCCTAGACATTAGAGTTGGTGGATTCATCTATTACAATAATAGCAGTACCCACGTACATGTTGAGGTGAGCTTTATAATACAGGCACATTTTTGTCACATACATGCATGGTGTCATGCAGTTATATAATCATATAAAACACTAATTGGAATTCATTATTGCCAGCACAAGCATTAGTATCTATTGATGATATAGTCGTTGGGGTCCGACCCTCTGGTGACACCATGCATGGTTGACAGACCCAAACACAATATAACCCAATAAACTTTACACTACATAATAACTGAATGATGTTATCCTGGCGGGCGGCAGGAAACGAAAGAATATATATATATATATATATATATATATATATATATATATATATATATATATATATATATATATATATATATATATATATCCTGGGGATAGGGGAGAAAGAATACTTCCCACGTATTCCCTGCGTGTCGTAGAAGGCGACTAAAAGGGAAGCGAGCGGGGGGACTGGAAATCCTCCCCTCTCGTTTTTTTTTTAATTTTCCAAAAGAAGGAACAGAGAAGAGGGCCAGGTGAGGATATTCCCTCAAAGGCCCAGTCCTCTGTTCTTAACGCTACCTCGCTATCGCGGGAAATGGCGAATAGTATGAAAAAAAAATATATATATATTGATTCTTGAGCGTTATAATGTTTTCCATGCTGTATCTATACAATCCTGTAAACCATGAAAGTCTTCACCTTCTGTGTGACTTCATTTCTACACATTATGAATCATTCATAATAAGTGTGTGTGTCGTTTGTGCTTTTATTTGTTCCCGACGGACTGAGTGCCTGCCTCATGTACGTACGTGGGATGATGGTATGGTGAGGGTATTAGTACCAGGCTGCTGGCTCTCGCGTTGTTCCTTCATGAAACATGAAGATTCAGCTCAGTGTCTCACGACTTTGATATGCTGTTAACTTCGTTTACTTTCGACTTTTATGTAATCACAGATGTCAATATAATCACAGAAAAGCTCCGAAGCAATCTATACAATTATCATTCATACATATAATAAATTCTTCACATCAAATACCCTGTTCTTGGTGCACGACGGTATCAAAGTGGACAAAAAGTTCCTTTCCTATAGCCGTATTATGGAGGCTGCAGTAACATGCTTAGTCTGGGTTTGTATAACCTGATTTTTTCCTGAAAAGCAGCAGGTAGTGGTGTGGTGGTGGACCGGGGCTACTGATGCTTCTCTTCCAACTCCTTCTCGAGCGGTGGCTTCGTGCCTCTCACGTGAGGAAGCAGTGCTGCTGCAGCTGCTAGTCTCACTCCGTCCCTATAATAGTGCTCAGGCCGGACAGTACCTGGGGGGCAGTCTGAGAAAACTACGGAGGGATGACGGGGTGGTGGCGGCCTGTAAGTTCTCCTCCTCCTGGACTGGTGGTTCCTTTGCTAGTACATTGGGATCTACCTACATTCCAGCACCCAACTCTACAGTTCTACAAGCTTCTGTCTCCTACTAGCACCCTTACTCGTGTTCTGGGATCAACCTACATTCCAGCACCCACCTCTAACCCTCCCATGGGTGAATGTTTCTGCCATAACGCACACCCAGCCTGTCACTCCACCACTTTAATTGGTCCCGGTACTCGAAAACTCCCCTCATGTCCCAGAGGGTACCACCCTCTCAGTGATGGAATATGGTGTATAAAATAAAAGTGCTTTGTCGCTTTTCTATACCAGATTTTCACAGTGTGGGCACCAGCATTCTTCTGCACAAGAATGAAGTTTAGTCCTTGTGTTGTAGGCAACTTTAACAGAAATATCAAAATGTGGTCTAAACATTTGTGTTCGTCTTAGTACAAAATCATTCTTATATTCTGGCGTTGTATTGTCCATAATTATCTTCATTTTTGACATCAGCATCTGATCATAAACTGAAACATAAGTCTGACGTACGGTCAGTGGCTTACAGGCCCCTCAGTATCCTCCATGGCCGAAAACTCATTATCTTATGTTTACTTTGATAGCCTGATATCGAGCTGTTATCGTGCACAGGACCAGGAATCAGTCAGCGTAGGTTCGTTAGGTAGGTGGTGTGGAGTCAGCGGGGCAGGCGAGCATCGTCCACATTGCCTCTGATGTTGTGCAGCACAAGGCTTGTGCTACAAACTCAGGCAGGATGGTCAGGTCATTAATCTTCTCCATACGTGACCTCTGTAGCACGTACGCTCGACCCTTGAGCACGAAGGTACCAGCCTTGAACATGACTAAGGAACCCTTGACCACATTGGTATGATGGCCTGACTTCTGGCACGATCTTTGAAGGTCAGATCTAAGGTCAAGCCATTGTAACAAAGTCGTGCTGAAGGGGTTAATGATGGTTCAAGACTTGGGGTAACTGAGGAGCTTCCACAAAGTTCCATTTGTTTACGAATAAACTTGTGCTGCTGTTTCAGCATTGCGTTCGTTATGACGAATCTCTTTTTCCAGTTCATTCTGGATGTAGCAGCTTTGAAAAACTACTATTCTTTTTACATTGCTGCATTGTTTTCCCGTGTTCAATGATTTTTCTCCATGCAGTTAGACGCCTGTTATAAATCTGTTGTATTACGAATAATAAAAGTACGCAAGAATTCCAGTCTCTTTCAAAGTACAATGCTTTGTGCAACATTATCGTGATCGCTAATTCAATTATGTCTTTTTTCACTTATTGTTGATGTAAGCGGTAGTGTTTACCATAGAAACGGAAACAAAAATATGCCTCATTTTGATTGTGTCGTCTGAGTTGTATGAAATGGCTGGCATCTGGGTCTTTGTGGCAGGGAGGGGACGAGCACATGGACCCACTACTGCTTTATTAAAGCCTCGTCCAAACATGATACCTTTATAAACAATTTATCAGGGGTACGTTTTTCTTTCTTCCATGAATCAGTCTTTTTAATACATATTTCTACTTCTGCTGATGAGGTTATGATCTGGGAACCATCGAGAGTGCAAAATATCTCTATAATTTCATTTCCGTGTAATGACGTGACGTAATCAATGGTACAGTTGTCTCTGCGCTCATGTGTAGGAGCAGCGCACTGCCTGTGTAGGAGAGGCTTCAAAGATGTACATCATCATTCAACTACCTACGAAACTAGAACTTTGTTCCAGGTTCACTTGCCTTATTATTCTTCAGAGGATAGTGAAGAGCGAGTGCTAAACATAAGAGTTTACAGCAACAAAAATTTTTCTGAAGCAAATAACGAGTACCATGGAGGAGGAAGGGAAGAGTTGGTAATAGTGAGAGGTAAACCAGATACTTCTTATATTAGCTATGTCTGCTATATTACTATAACAGTTACGTCAACTATATTACTGTCTTAGTTATGTCTGCTGTATTACTATATCAGATATGTCATCTACATTACGTCATTAGTTATGTCAATTATGATATTATATCAAAACAAAACGTTTTATGTCCGGAAAAATATCCTGAAGTTTGGCTTGTTTTTGAGGTTTTCTTAAAAAACTGGAATTACTTTCCAGTATCAGCATGGGTCATATCTTCACGCTGAACATAATAATACTGGGATCCAAATGTTTTTGGACATCTATAATAAAGTTATGAAACAATTACAAGTTTAATGTACTTCGTAATCATAATGAAGTTATGAAACAATTACAAGTTTAATGTACTTCGTAATCATAATGAAGTTATGAAACAATTACAAGTTTAATGTACTTCGTAATCATAATGAAGTTATGAAACAATTACAAGTTTAATGTACTTCGTAATCATAATGAAGTTATGAAACAATTACAAGTTTAATGTACTTCGTAATCATAATGAAGTTATGAAACAATTACAAGTTTAATGTACTTCGTAATCATAATGAAGTTAAGAAACAATTACAAGTTTAATGTACTTCGTAATCATATTCAGTTAAGATACACATTAACACGTATCAACATTTCCTTCTCAAAATATATCAGACAAACGTGACCATCATAAATTTCATGTTCAAGACTGTCAGTAATGCTACCAAAAGAAACAAACAAAAAAAAAAATTGTTAACATTATCAGTTTCCAGTGTTCAGTCACTGAGAGTATATTGGCTAGGGAACACTCACTTATCTGAAAGCTTTTGTGAATTACTTGCTATTAACTGTAAAGTTGCAAACATTTTCCCAGTTAGCGAATATATATTTTCTGGATTTAGTGGCAATCAACAGGTAAAGGCCATTTAGCCAGAATTCGTACCATATGTCAAGTAATCAAAGTGAAAAATCATTGATACAAATAACGTATTCTGTTGGATTTAATGAATACGAACAGTTAAAGGTCATTACTGTAGAAGCCATACCATACCATACGTGAAAACATTCATACTTAAAAATTGAACATTAAACCATATCTACCTTCAGATACTTTGTAGCAAGTGTTATAATATACACACACACACACACACACACACACACACACACACATATATATATATATATATATATATATATATATATATATATATATATATATATATATATATATATATATCTGAAGACGAAAGTAAAACTTTCTAACCGTAGCAGATAAATAGTATTCAGAGAAATGATACACACACACACACACACACACACACACACACACACACACACACACACACACATGGTTCGCGCACGGGCCCGCCTGGGTACGAGTTCTGGTCGCGGCAGTCGGCCCACAGCCGACCCAGCTGTGCATTCTCCTCTCGTGGCCAGTCGATGAATGGGTACCTGGCTTACATTACGGCTGTGTGTGAGTTTGCATGCATACGATGGAGTAAAGATATGATACACATATACAAAGTCAAGACACGGGGCAACACTAGAGTAGAACTCTCTCCACGTAGGGCAAATAATTACATAAGCAGACATGTAGCTGTATATGTACATGAATAGCAACAAAATGCACAAAGAAAAGAAGAACATCTACAAACCTACACAAAAACAAATACATACCAAAACGACGTAGAAACACACACCTCACACACACGTTAACCTAATTTCCCTGATGAACCATACCTGATGACTGGCAAGAAGCATGAAAAGATATCCGGCATAACTGACCTGAGACAACACAGAAAGGCAACACAGGGAACATCACAACACGGCAGAACATACGCCAGGGACCCCACGTCGGTTCTAACTACAAACGGGAAATATGCGGAGCAACCAAGGAAGACCTCCTGCAGTTCTTTGGGAAGGAGTTGGAGAGTTTCCCTGAAGGTGGACACGACCAGCCAGGCTCCACAAGTTATAATGAATACAGAACTTCAGGAACAAACAACACGGCTCACCAAGCCTTGACCGTGGTGGATTCTGGGACGCACACTGACCTCCACCAGTAGAAGATAATCCTTATCTTGGATATAGTTCTTCAAACAACTCAGAAATAAATCTCTTTCTCAGATGTTGGTGTTATTATCTTGTTAAGCCATTGTCTTCTTAGAGTGTCTATAGGGAGCCTATACAGCAGAGTCACGCCTTTATACAGAGTTAGGTATATCAAAAGATTAAATTTAAATCAAACATTAAATCAGTTGGTGAAACTGACATCCTTTTCTCTCTAGGGGAAGCAGTCGTTTCACGTTGGTCGTGTGGATGAACTCCCAGAGATTAATTCACAGGATCGTCTGTGAAACGAAAAAAAATTAAGTGACCAAGAAGGCACAACGAAACTCTTGGGTACAGTAAAAACCGCATAGCCAACTGGAGCCTCTGCTGTTCCCTGGGAACCCACTGAATGTATCAGATGACCGTCACTACGCGCGTGCGTCTGTATCATACTTACTATTCTTAGTTCGTTTTCCTTTCCTTCTTTCTCATCTATAATAACATGTACATACGGACGCTCATTCCTCATCAAAGAATAATTATCAGACCTTTATACATCTGTACACGACTAGGAGGCCACAGTGGCAAGTACACGACTAGGAGGCCACAGTGGCAAGTACACGACTAGGAGGCCACAGTGGCAAGTACACGACTAGGAGGCCACAGTGGCAAGTACACGACTAGGAGGCCACAGTGGCAAGTAGTGTGTAGACAAGAAGCTGTGATTAGTGGTGGTTATTCAGCCGTAATGACAGTGCTTACATAGACTTGATGGCTCACTAAATGACTTCGTTGCATCACACAACGTATTATACATGAGTTTCTGTATCGTAAATTACGATACATGTGTTCAGAGCAAGGCGGCCACCACGATCATCCTGCACGACTGCAGGTCAACAACAAAAACAACAACAACAACAACCCTCAGACAAATACTAAAATAAATTATTTTCTGAGCCGACCTTCACACTAGCGAGGCCACCACAATAACGATGCTCTCACATTAGCGAATCATTTGTTTCCTCGTAACACCATCAAAGGAAAACATAAAAGAACAAAGCTTCTTCACGAAGTATACACAACAGCGATGCAAGAAGTACCAAAACAAGAAAAATGAAAAAAAAATTGAGATAAGCAGAAGAAACAAAGGAAAGAGAGTGAGTGAGAATGTACGAAGGGCCAGATCGTGAGGCAGACCAGAGACAGGACTACTGTGTGACAATGGCCAAAGAAAAGAACAATTAATGGGACAAAGGACAGTCTCTTCTCGTGAAAGTTCCGACACAAACGACCACCATCAACCCATCAACTGACCTATATAACGAGACCTTTCTAAGATGAAAACACTGTGCTGGCAAGATGAACACGACGGTACGACCCTTGAGCACGACAGTATAACCTTGGAGCATGATAGTACGACCCTTGGTCAGGTCAACTGTCATGGCCATGGGTTGTACCGTCGTGATCAACAAGTTAACATCGTATTCTGCTGTTACTGTGTTGATGATTTTAGACATTCACCAAACCAAAGTTGGATATAAAAAGGTGTTTATGAAAACATCGTACCTACATACATCACAACATCCAAACTTCAAAATTTCTCTCGTGAAAGACGGCATGTTAATCCTTACTGATATATCATGATTACTACAACCTTTTCCTTAACCAAGATAGAGATTTATCTAACTTTAAACAAGTTTATATAACCGTCTTACATTTCTTCTTCAGTGAGATGAGACAAATGTAATCCCTTACAAACAAAGTATAAGTAATCTCAACATGGATATATCTGTGTCCTGGAATAACTGGCCTCCGCTACGTGGAAAATATGAAGCGTGTCGAAAAGTTAAAACTTGATTAATATCCTAAAATCTAAAAAGTTTTGTCCTTTTCATTATTACAGGATTGACTGGTCATGCCCGAAATGAATTTGTGGCTGTCAGTAGAAATAACAGGGGGAAATATTACTGATGGACTCTTAAATCTTACGGGAACATATTCATTTTGTGACCCCATAAAAAAGGAAGGGAAGTGCTATGGGGTGATATATCACATAAGGTACAGTAAATAACATTAAAGAAAGAAACCTATCCGATTATACATTAGAAAACGAGTGACGTTGAGTCTCTACCAACTTGAGGATGAAGAGACAGACGAAGGTTGTCACGGGTATGATGAGCCGGAAATAGAGGTCCAGTCTGAGAGCCTCACAAAACATCAGACAAGTCCGCCACGGATTATTGTTGGAGGAATTCTTTTGGTTTACAGTTTGAGAACTTGCTGGTTATAGGGATATATATATATATATATATATATATATATATATATATATATATATATATATATATATATAAATATATATATATATATATATATATATATATATATATATATATATATATATATATATATATATATATATATATATGTTTAGTGTCTTCGTTGTGGTAGTTGTATCGTGGGTATGAAGGGTCTTGAGATGTGGTGAACCTGTGTTTGCAATGCTGTAGGAATATGTCATGTCCAGACGGTTAACGGGAATATCAGCTTCATACTAACACAGTAAAAGGAATTAAGAATTTACCTTCAATGACGTGAAGCGTAATGTTAGCGGAACGAGCCTTGTGGGGCTCACAGTTGTAGGAGCCGGCGTCCCTCCAGGTGACGTTAGAGATGATGAGAGAGCTGCTGAAGGGATGCTTCACGACCTTGACGGGGCGACTAGAAGCGAAGTTGATCATGCTACCGTTGTGGAACCAGAAGATATACTGAGGGTCCTCCGTGGCCAGCTCCACGTTGCAGTGTAGGCGGAGCTTGACTCCTGTGTGCACGTGAATCTCTGGTCCGCCCACGATCACCGCCACCGCCTCTGTAACATATATTGCTGTAATCACCTGCATCACGGCTGCCACTACCACCAACTGTGTCACATACACTGGCGTTAACTATCACTGTTCAAACCACCATCCACACCAACTATAGTTTCACTACCAGCAGCACTGCCAGAAGTCTTCTGACTACCTATGATGCAAACACATGACAGTAACGACCTCCAGTGCAGGCACGGATATTGCCACTGTTATCATTACTAACTTCTATACATTTAGTGGCAGCTCGTTATAATGAAGTGAATATCATCCTTTTGAATTGTAACTTTACAGAGGGTAAATGCCAGTGGTGTATTTATGTTTATATACTTAAATGTAGGATCTGTCAACATACGGATTATTTTCACTGTAGTTACCAGTAAAATAATCATCTATGCTGTAACTACCAACCTAATAATCATCTTCACTGCAGTTGTCGGCATAATAATCATCTTCACTGCAGCTGTCGGCATAATAATCATCTTCACTGCAGTTGTCGGCACAATCATTACCTTTGCAATAGTTACAAGCACAGTAAATAGTTTCACTTCGCTGTAGCTACCAACACATATACAAAACCCAGGAATTCTAAGAATTCTCATGTGTCCAGTTGTTTGTAAGATCATTATATCCTAAGGTAAACAACACATAATCATGATAAATGTTTTTCGTCAATGTTTTAGAAGTTACATCGGTAAAAGGTGTGGATGTTTGTGTACGTGTTTGTGTGTGTAATTACAATCATTGTCATAAGCACACAAGAAAGGAGCTCAGCATAACAGAGTCTTATTTGCTTATTTATTTTTTATCATATATTGAATTTTTTTTCTTCTTTTGCAACTAGATATACCTCGACTTCTGTGGCTGAGGTACTTTCATTACATTCTCCTACATGTACCGATACATTATGGAGGATAGTAACCATATACATTATGGAGGATAGTAACCATATACATTATGGAGGATAGTAACCATACATCTTTATAAAGCAGTAGCTCACTTCATCCAGAGGTATAACCGATTGAAGATACATAACTTGTCCTGAACCCATATTGCCCTCACACCCAAGAAATTTTATTTAAAAATAAACATCAGCCTTTCCTTATAATCTTTTCTATCAGTTTACAAGTTACCCTTGGTAGTGATAATGGTCTTGAGTTTTAATCATTACCCTATCGCCCTCCTTGAAGATAGGCACCACAACTTCGCTCTACCGTGTCTGTGGTATTGGTACTTGTCTAATAATCTTATGGAAAATGTTCTAGGTCTAGTTCTCTCTGTCCTGTACTGTCCTCTGCAAACAACTTAACTTTCTATGTTCTTACCTTGCCCATTTTTTGTCCGTTTTCTATGTAAACTTTATTAATCTTTATTCATGCTTTGCTGGTTTACCCAACCTCCAAAGGGTTGCCTCGCCGTTTTCTACCATTCAGAGGGAACACGTCCGTCAATCCATCTTTTCCAATTCTTCTGGGCAATCTCATCACCAAAGACCCATTACTCAAGAATGCTCTCTTTAGAGAATGTCATCTGTTCTCTTCTTCTCGCATTCTATCACCATTTAAGGGAATTTAAGTTTCGCTTTTCTGAAAAATCATCATTGCTCAGCTTCTTTCCATTTTCCGCTTCATTTCTCTAAACATATTTGACCAAATCAAAATTCTCACAATATCTTCGTTCTAATGTCGTCTGCTATCATAATTCAAGTATTAATCACTTGGGGTTTGCAAAATAAATTCGTGACTTGATCAATACTCATTATGATATTCTGCACTGATTTGCATATCATTAATTGTTCTCTAACATATGATCGACATTTATTTGTTCTTATATTTCATGATTCATTAAAAGTTGCATTATCAATTAACTTCTGTTGATTAAACTGAAACCCCTTTGATATTCCATTCTGAAATTTTTACCGAGAATGCTTTTTTATTGATTATATAAATTGATCTGACTGATTAAGTTACATCATAATCATACAAAACTTTATCTTGCACTTGTATTTGTGCATCATTGGATTTATGAGTCGGAAATTTCTTTGAAGTCTGAAACGCGTCGACACAATTTTATTTATATGAATAACTGAGAGAAAGAACACTTTCCTCTGTACACAAAGTTCCTCCACAAAGGGAATTGTGCTGATATACTTTGTAGAATAATTCAAGTTTCGTTTGAGGTGCAGTGACCCGGTGATAGTGAGTATTTTGATATAAATATATATATATATATATATATATATATATATATATATATATACATATATGCGTGTGTGTGTGTGTGTGTAAGACAGAGCAAGAGAGAGGCTAGGTATAAACATACCATCATCGTATATTCATGTTCCTCTGCTGGCTTCCTGGTAAGCTAATTACGTCTATCATGTCACCTTCCTCCAACGTTAGCGGTGGCCCGAGTCCTTCGTCCGTGGTGTCATGTGTTCTACATCTTGTCGTTCCATTTCTCGCTGAGTCTTCCTACCTGCTCTTCCTCCTCCAGCAAGGATCGCATGTCCATCATTGTTACTGTTCTACCTTCATCTGTTCTCGCTAGACGCTCTGGTCATCTTAATATGTTGTACCTCCGGCCGGTGTACCAGGGTTCGATATTTTGTTATTCAAGTATTTCTGGCTATATGTCTCCTTGTCTTGCCTGTCACTGTGCGTATTGGCTTCGTCTGTGTTCCTCCCAGATGACTCTTGTCTCAGGTGGTGAGTGTCCGCGACTCTGATCAATACTCTACCAAGAAGGTCTATTATATTTTCTTCATCAGGTCAGGTATTTTGAGGAGTTCTTAGTACTAGACATACAACACCCACTTCTTTCTGTGCTATTATTCGGAGATTCCTTTTTCTATTTTTTTTCCTGTCAGTGAAAATTGTCAGAGTACCATCAACGTTCAGTTTTATTACATTCGATTTTTATCCTTATCTTCTCTATTCTATTTACTTTATATTTTGCTAAACTTTCAAGCAAATATTCCATTCTTCCAACTCCGCTCGAAACCTTTCCTTCCAAGTTTGCAAGTAAAGTTAGTACGTTAGTATTACTCTAGTCCAGTTTGAGGACACACACACCACCACCTCACCTGTCTCCCAAGTTACCTACCGCACCAGCCCTGTGTGCTGTGACGAGGAGCGGTGAAGCGCTCTCTCCATGTTTATCTAATGTGTTTACTGGGAACCAATATCTAGTTTCATTTTTCAAGTCAAATTCTTTTGACAACGGTGTGTGTATGCTTCTTAATGTCTTGAATAGTTATTCTGTGATGATGCATCTCTGCTTCAGATCTGCCTCGGTATCAAACTAACAGCCTCGCTCAAGTACATTAATACCAGGGAAAGGTTTGTGTTCAACTTCAGACTTTTGATCATTTGCAGGAAAACAATTGTGTTAGATCAGCCACTGTTCGAGCGGTGGCCATGGTTTTCCTCTGGACTCGGGTCTGAAGCATTTTACTCTCATTACAACGACTTCCATATAATTTCGCAGCCTAGCTCATCATATATAGTTCAGACAGCTTTAGTTTTGACACTGTCCTGCGTCTTCTTTGCTATAATACATGTTTATATCAGAATTTTTTCTCTACTTCTCAGGTCTCGTCCCATCTTGGTTGGGAAAACTTACTATGTAAAAAGAAGTTTTTACAGGTCGCCCTCCACTTCTTACCAGTTCACTCGGCAGCCACACCGTCCAGTGCAGGTGAATTTTTCACATTTAGTATGTTCCCGCGCCTCACGCGGCGGCCCCTCCCTCCTCCCTGGCTACCTCTCCCTAACGCTCATTCATTATACCTTCTTTTTCTTTTCCTCTTATTCCTCTTCACTCAGCTATCTCATTTCTCCTTAACTTTTACATTTGAGATCGTTAGAGACTAATCTGACCCTCCCCTCCTCTCTCTCTCTCTCTCTCTCTCTCTCTCTCTCTCTCTCTCTCTCTCTCTCTCTCTCTCTCTTTCTTCAACATATACAGTGTAAGGTAAATAGGTCATCGTCCTTGTGGTTGGCTGTGCGTGTACGTACTACGCTTGACACATCAGGAACCTGACACTGTGCCACTGGCTCAGTGAGGCGGAGTCAATATTGACGCCTTGGGTCGCTCGCCCAACAAGGTATTATGGATTGTCATACAGACCAGTTTGCAAATTTGTTCTTAATAGCAAAATGCTTCACTAATGAGAAATACCCAGTGAAAGTACTATTAAGTATATAATAAATCTAACATCTTCGTTACCAAAGACTGTGACAAAATACGTTAAGACTAAGATTCACATAACACTGAGGAAATAATATCTTTTTCTTCTGCCATAATTACACATTAAAACAACAGTAGAGAATTATAACAGGTCTTAGGATGAGAATATACAAAGCTACAAAGTGTTTAGTTCTGAAATTGATATCATTGTGAGCAACACTTTGGCGGCCAAGCCTGCTACTGCTTCAGCTTTAACTAGTAAGCAGCAACGTGAATGTAGGCTAGTGACAATCCTAATGCTCTACGCCATCTTGGAAAAAAAAAAAGGAAAAGCAACTCCAAAAATATGCGAGCCAGGCAAACACCGCATCACTTCATGTTTATGTGAGGCCAACATCACATTACTCTGTCTGAGGGAGACAAACGCCACGTCAGGCCGTGTTTGCTTGTGGCTGTGCGTAGGAAGCCATGTTTGTGTGTGCCTGGCAGCAGTGGAGGCCAGGACCATAACACTTGACCATAACACTTGCGTATTTTTATTCTTTTTTATTTCCAGGATAGATGAGAACATCAGCCTTGTCATTGGCTGTCGTTCTGGTCGCTGTTATTGGCTGCAGCTGAGCCAATTGCAGGCTTACCCGCTAACCGGTGTTCAGAGTGATGTAACAATTTTCAATCTCAAGTTACGATTCCACTTTAACACAGTTTGTAGCATTTTTCTTTCCTTCTTTGTCCTTGTCCATGAAAAACCTGCCTTGCATGGCGATGAAAAACATATATATATATATATATATATATATATATATATATATATATATATATATATATATATATATATATATATATATATAATGACCCAACTAAGCCAATAGACTGCCAAGCATACTATGACCACTCGCTTTCCTGTAGGCTAAGGAGAGGCCGCGAATATTCTTACATTTGGTATCTAACAACAGCTGTAGAAATAAAGTGGCATGCATCCTAATACTAATTCGCGAGTGTAAGGGAAATTTATCTAATGCATTTAAACACTTCAAAACAAGCAATACACTGTAATTCCTGCCGCACAGCATAATACTGACTACCGGCTCCGCTTAGTCTCTGGTGGTTAAAGTTCACTTAATGCAGCATCAGCTGGTTACACATGACCTTCCAGTCTGGTTGGTCTGTATGTGGAGGGAGATCCGGGCGTGCGGCAGTCCTCGCCAAGCAACGTCCACGTCCCCCACATGCAGCTTACGTCCTTGGTGCAGATCATTGTTTCCGTCCACACTGATAAAATTCTCTGAGGCCCACCCTGGCGCGCGGCCCCTAATGTTGTTCTACACCTACTGCTGTTCTACCCCTACTGTAGTTCGACCCTTACAGAGGGATGAGCCTTGTATACTTTTTACAAAGACATCTTGTGTAACAGAGCTAAGTACTGCTTACCGGAATTCCTGGTAGATATTAGCGTTATTCCTTCCGGGTTGTGCAAACTATCTCACTGTGGTTGGATACTAACTGACCCTCGTCTCTGTTCTGGGCACTGTAGGATGCCATATGTTGCAATACCAAGGCAATTATTTCAGTTTCATTGGTTAGTTACTCCACTAACTCGCTCTTTCACTCTTCCACACTCGATACATTTTCATTATGATATCAATTGTCATTTTCATTATTCTTAAAATCTAAAGTTTTATTCACTATCAACTAAACAATTCTACAATAATATGCTTAATCGGTAATCTCTAGACATTGGCCATACTGAGGAAGGCCGAATGTTCACACAACACACACAAACACACGCAATAATATATATATATATATATATATATATATATATATATATATATATATATATATATGTATATTTCTTTTTTTTTATTTATTTATTTATTTTGCTTTGTCGCTGTCTCCCGCGTTAGCAAGGTAGCGCAAGGAAACAGACGAAAGAATGGCCCAACCCACCCACATACTCATGTATATACATACACGTCCACACACGCAAATATACATACCTATACATCTCAATGTACACATATACACACACAGACATATACATAATACATAGACATATACATGTACATAATTCATAGTCTGCCTTTATTTATTCCTATCGCCACCTCGCCACACGTGGAATAACAACCCCCTCCCCCCTCATGTGTGCGAGGTAGCGCTAGGAAAAGACAACAAAGGCCCCATTCGTTCACACTCAGTCTCTAGCTGTCATGTAATAATGCACCGAAACCACAGCTCCCTTTCCACATTCAGGCCCCACAGAACTTTCTATGGTTTACCCCAGACGCTTTAAATGCCCTGGTTCAATCCATTGGCAGCACGTCGACCCCGGTATACCACATCGTTCCAATTCACTCTATTCCTTGCACGCCTTTCACCCTCCTGCATGTTCAAGCCCCGATCCCTCAAAATCTTTTTCATTCCATCTTTCCAACTGCAATTTGGTCTCCCACTTCTCCTCGTTCCCTCCACCTCTGACACATACATCCTCTTGGTCAATCTTTCCTCACTCATTCTCTCCATGTGACCAAACCATTTCAAAACACCCTC
Source organism: Panulirus ornatus (assembly GCF_036320965.1). Classification (NCBI taxonomy): domain Eukaryota; kingdom Metazoa; phylum Arthropoda; class Malacostraca; order Decapoda; family Palinuridae; genus Panulirus; species Panulirus ornatus. The sequence continues at coordinate 30,738,570 of NC_092239.1, read as the reverse complement.
TTCTGCTCTCTCAACCACACTCTTTTTATTTCCACACATTTCTCTTACCCTTACATTACTTACCCGATCAAACCACCTCACACCACATATTATCCTCAAACATCTCATTTCCAGCACATCCACCCTCCTGCGCACAGATATGGTCTACTGCAACGCCAGTACCTGCTGAGCGGATCTGTTTTGTCCTAAGCTAACACTACCAACAGGAGTATAAACGAAGTTTTACGTCAGCACAGAGCCACGTGACCTCTGCCAGCAGGAGGTCAGCGCCCTATTCTGTAACCCGCCACAAATGGAGGGCAGTGTCCCCACAGCCAGTTATGCAAGGTGTTAATGTCGACCGAGGCGCTTTACCGAGACTAAGGCCACATGGCATACTCATACAGATATACATTGTTATCATCGTAAACTTTATCATCAGTGTATATGTATATACCTGTATATACCATCGTTATTGATAACAAGGTCTGACTTCATACTATTCTTTAGAGCACCTACATTACTTGTCACTCATGTGAGAAGAAAGTGTTCACATTTTTACTGTAACTTCAAAGATTTATCTGAATTTCTAGATGTCAAGACTCATACTAACTTACAACACTACTGTTGGTGAAGTTAAGGCTCATACTAGAAGGTTACACACTACTGATGGATAATTCCACAGGCAGAACTGCAAGGGCTTGTGTGTATACCTAAGGGAGGTACAACTACGTAGGGGTACATTAGTGACTATCTTCCTTCATGTCAGTTCCTCAGTGTGACCCACTATATACAAGTAGATATCTGAATAAAGTCTATTGTTGTATTTCAATAGCTAATCAGTACTAGCTGTTACCTATATGTTGAGACGTCTTCTTAAGAAATATCGGCTAGTTTCAAATTAAATCTTCGTCCTGATATAATCAGTCATGCTGGACATGGCAACATGTGTGAAGATTGATCACTACACTTTTATTAGAGTGTAGATGGAGATGTTTACCAATATGGTTGATGTCATCAAATATGGTGATTAAGGACATGTTTAACACCTCCCTCATTCTCTCTCTCTTCTTTCGCTCTCTGTCACACTTCCTCATTTTCTTCATTTCCCGTCTCTGTTTATCCATACTCCTATCAAACTCGCTTTCTCTCTGGCTTTTGTCTATGTACCCATCAATCTATCTTTTTACCTATGTATCTCTCAAACAGTCTGCATGTATGAATATATGTATGTATGTATGCATGTATGTGTTTGTCTCCATCTACCTGTATATCCATCTACAGTTTCTATCATTCAGCTATCTCCCTACCTACCTTCCTGCTTACCTGTGCTCCTCCTTGCTGGCGCTACCCTCCCCGTGGTTACTCACCTACGACCTTGAGGGTGAAGAAGAGTGAGGTGGGTGGATGCGTGGTCAGCTGGCACTCGTATTGGCCGGCGTCTGACAGGCGGATGTTCCTCACTGACAGCTCCCACAACTGTGGATGAATAAACTCTGGTCACATTCCTCCTCAACGGTGCACACTTGTATAGTAACACACACTGCTACACCTTGATAACATTGTGGGTAACAAGGGTATTGATAACATCATCAGTAACTATGGGCCTTGATTACATCATGAATAACTATGGGTCTTGATAACATCATCTTGGGGTTCACAAGCTACTCATCAGTTGAACACAACACACAAGTGTTCGCAACGAACTAGGCATTCAACAAAGATATTCATCGGCTAAAGAGTAAAAGAGAGAGAAAAAAAATCTGAGACCCTTGTTTAAACGTAGTAATTAGATTCGTCTAATATAGAATTATAATTAGATGTATCTATCATAATGTGGAAAGTCCAGTATGCACAAATACCTCATAATTTGTCGTGGAATCCTATTATCGAGGAAGATTACACAAAACGCGCGGAAAATACAATAAATCAAATACATTGTTGGTGTATTAGTGGCATAGCGGTCTGTTGCCATGGTCAGGGAGTCCCAGATTCGCGAAGACCACGGCGGACCTCGGCACATGTTTATCACGTTACATCTCTGCCACTTGTTCAACTTAAATGAGAAAACTTTTCCAGACTTGAAGTTATATCAGTTTAATACTTGTAGTGAAGTCCTCTGCTTTTATCTATACGTCTAAGTGGAAAAAATCTACTTTTGGGGGTCTATTTTTTCAGATGTCATCTTTAACACATTAGTACAGGATGATCTTACAACATAGACCATAACAGAGGGAGTAAGTATAGAAATAAAGTCAGTAAGTAAGTAAATCTACGTTCAGTTCGTGCGAGCATTACAGTGTTATGTGGAGCAGTGGCCCAGCAGGGAAGTCTGGCAGACACGACCTTCCATCATGCGATACGATCCTAGCAGTACACCCTGACCCTAGCAGTACACCCTGGTCCTAGCAGTACACCCTGACCCTAGCAGTACACCCTGACCCTAGCAGTACACCCTGACCCCTAGCAGTACACCCTGGTCCTAGCAGTACACCCTGACCCTAGCAGTACACCCTGACTCTAGCAGTACACCCTGACCCTAGCAGTACACCCTGACCCTAGCAGTACACCCTGACTCTAGCAGTACACCCTGACCCTAGCAGTACACCCTGACTCTAGCAGTACACCCTGACTCTAGAAGTACACCGTGATCCTAACCTTACGTAACCCCTTCTGAAAAGATACAATACGGGTGAACATGTTTCATGATAACCAGCGCTTCAGTGAGATGTTAACCAAGGAAGCGTTGCGTTTCACATAACAATTGACTTAGGCATTATGCTATAATGTTATATGCTATGTGATGTTATAATGTTATGTTGTAATGACTCCGGCGATAATTATTACATTACAGAAAAATACAGTTCTTTATACTTCGTTTCCACTTATCATGTTTGATTCTAAATCCAGTATTAAAGGAGTGAGTCTCTACACATTAGAATGTGCAGAGTACCTTAACCTGGCATTTGAAAATATTGGAGTAATGTTAACCACATGTCAAGGGCGAAGAAAAAATAATGATCAATTGTTATATATAATAACGATGAAACGTACAAGTAGATAAGCCATGTATACATTACCTCGCGAGAATGTAGCATCATAGGCAGTCCAGAAGCACAGTAAGCAAGCAGACTTTACTGGTTATAAAAATAAACATATTTACATTATGGTCCTGTTTACTTACTTGATCAAGTACAGTACAATACGAACCGTCTTATCTGCTCTCCATGTCTTACCCCAAACTTGTTCCACTTGCCTTTCACTGCACTAGCTAGAGGTTCATTTCTCATTTGCCGAATATATAATCTCCGTCTTTGCTTCCGAGATAAGGCTGCTTATTCCCAGCCATTAACTAAACCATGTTATACCTGCAAAGTCGCTGTGTTACATGATATTGTGATCGTTGGCAGCTCAGTGATGGGCTGTAGCGGTCTGTTTTTTTCCCTACACTTGCATGTTGTACAACTCTTTACCTTCTCATGTGTTTCCGAACAGCCTGTTGCACACTGTAGGTTTACCGCTTTCTCCAAAACTCATTTTTTCCCTTAATTCTCTGTCTCTTGATCCTTAATTCTCTGTCTCTTGATCCCTTAATTCTCTGTCTCTTGATCCCTTAATTTGATCCCTTAATTCTCTGTCTCTTGATCCCTTAATTCTCTGTCTCTTGATCCCTTTTCATCTTTCGTGTCGGGCGTAGGTTTGATGAGGGCCCTTCTCAGCGGAGTCTTCGAAAGGAATAAGATACTGAACTATTCTTTCGTTACTTTCAACTATTATTTTATCACTCCGACAGTAGCTACCCCAGGTATACTGTAGAGGAAACATTCATAAGCGACTTATTATCGTCTTCTGAATATCCATGGAGACAAGAAATGGATGAGAGTCTTATCTGATTAACATTTTCAGCCGGAGTCTACAACTTGTCCCTGGTAAATCGTTACTTAAGTTACGACCCTTCTCAGTCATGCCACCAGATGGTTTTGTCCCTAATCGACGTGTCCGTCTGGCCGTGTCCGCATCTGGTATTGCTAATTGTCTCTGCCCACTGTGACGTCATCACTCACTGCTGCAGTAATGATTTATCCTTATGAGCACAGCAGTACGGCGCTTAGGCATGCAAGAAGGCCTGGCTGGTTTAGCATGTGTTGTGAGGGGGTAGTACCACTCCCTGCAGCCTGGGTTACTCTCTTCTAAGTATGTTGGTTGTGGTAACCATCCCATTGGGTTGGGTCAACCTCACCCACGTCCAGCGAGGCACAATACCCCTACAAGGCAGCGTCATAACTCCACTCGGGGTATGAGCCGCCTTTCCCCGGTGTGGCCGAGCTTATTGATTCTTCCTACGACCTCCTCTACACTCCCACGTATGTCGGAGCGTCGTGCCGCCCATCCCAGACAACTGACCCACACTTTCCCGTGTGTGGCGCAGCAAAACAGCCCTTCCTGTAGGCCGCGTAACCCTCCTTCATGTTCAGTTATCCTGCCCACGAGCAGGATCTTACTCCCTGGTATGTGGTAACTGTTCCCAGCTCTATATGTGACGAGGCGTGGTAACCCTCCCACAGGCAGGGACCAACTCTACCACGTGTAGCGGGTCGTGGTAACTCTTCTATAGGGAGGGATCAGCTCCACCTCGTGTGGCAGGAGTGGTGGCAAGGATAACATGCACCAGCGTAGGTGAAACGTGGCTGATAACGCTCCTGAGGTGATATATATATATATATATATATATATATATATATATATATATATATATATATATATATATATATATATATATATATATAATGAACACATCAAAGTTTGAGAGTGAATAAGTTTTTACAAAATCAAGTTATATAGAGACGTCACCATTACTTCACTACACGAGCCTTTATAGCTTTCTCTCACGATGAAACTTCCTATATCATCCGAGAGGCAAAAGATTTTTCATAGAATTTCCCTGAATAGGAAATGGTTCTTTGCCAGAAGACTTTCCCTATCTTGCTCCGGTGATCTCGTTCCTCCGGCAGACTCTTCATCTTCACTTTACGTCATTAATATAATTGTAGTTTTTGACAAATGTTCCGTTACGGAAATAAGTTCCTCTCGTGTCTCAGACATGTGTCTCCTCGACAGAAGGTGACTAGGTAGTGTTATAATGCTCCCTTCCCACTGGTTATCATCACTGATTCCGTCACAATATACATGATGACACGGGAAAACAATAAACAACTTTATTAACAGCTGACACTTCTCTTCCTTCATAGATATTATTTACTATAGTCAGTTTTTCGGTATGGTGGCTGAAGCTTTCAGCATGAAGCACTAATAACTGTTAGCAACGCTTCAGTCGTCCCCACCCAGCCTCCCTGACTGGGTTTGTCTTTGCTGACCATGATTGTGACATCTGGCCACACCATTGTTAAGTAAAGGAAACAGAAGAGGAAGGAATATATGTATATATATATATATATATATATATATATATATATATATATATATATATATATATATATATATATAAGTACAGTTTCAGAATTATGAAATCTTTCCAGGACTCAGGACCTGCTGGAGCAACACACCAAAGCCACAACCTTCCTCTCACTCACCATGGCAGCTAATTTTGAAACTTGTTCCTTAATAATTTAGTATTTACTTATGTTCAAGTTAGTAGAGGGGAAACTCTTTTGTGTGTCTAGCCCTTGAAGGCACGAGCCTTTGGTAAGATGACCTGCCCTTTGACCTGATCATTATGGGTCAGGTCAAAGGCCAGGCCACCATACCTATAAGCGACGTACCTTCGTGCTCGGGGGTTTAACTTTACAAAACTTCTATTCATGTGAGTTGTGAACAAGGTACATTAGGAAGGAAAGACACAGGCGGCCACCATCTTCGCACTAATGATTCCCAACAAGAAGGAACAAGTTCAGGCGATTCACTGATGAGTGATCCTACCTTTTCCTTCTCCAGGCAGGCGCGCAAATACATAATTGGTCAACACTGTCTCAAAAAGAAAATCGCACTTGGAACATCTTAACAAAGATGAAAAGAATGTGGAGGAACTCTAGCCAATTCGTCAGTAGATGACGACAACTAAAGATGATATATGCCAGAGAGGAACTCTCGTGAACACTTGTCCTCGACACAACAGGATCAGGGCCTCTCTAATGACACATCAAACACGTAACAAATATCACCAAAGAAAAATCTTATAAATGTATCGTCTGCGGAACAAATCGAGCATTTCTAACAACTTCTGACCAAAGATTTATTGACTTCAGAGGTTAAAGGTAGTTTATTGATGACTGAGCCAGACTTATTAATTTCTTATGATAACAATTGGATCAAAATGTGCCTGAAAAAACTTTGACATTTCTAGAGTTAACGTATCTAAGTCTGAAAATGCATGACCAGAGCCAAGCTGTGTGACGTATTCAGGATAATCATGAAACTGCTGGAGCATAGACACACCTGGCAAGTGCAAGAAACGGGAAATGTTCATCCCACACTTTACATTATGTGATATTACTGTGCATATCTTAGAGCACTACATTATGCAATGCGATATTGTTGAAGACTTTATACAACACCACGTGAATTATGAGGAACAATGTAAATATTTTACTACCTCAGCTACCCTGGAGGATATACTTGTCCTCTGCCCGTCGTTGGTAAAAACGTAAGAGGAAGCTGATGTAGTGCTGCAGATGAGAAAGTTTAGGGCTAGTTAACTGATGATATCAGTGAGGTCGTTGCATCTCTACTAGTGTCATGCTAGCCAGGGATCTCCCTATATATATATATATATATATATATATATATATATATATATATATATATATATATATATATACACAAAGCTAAGGGACTGATCTTATCGCTGATGCCTTCTTGACTCTTACAGTATGAAAACATGACTGGAATCATATGGTTATGTATCTCAACGGAGAAGTCAGGTAACTGTGATCTGGACACTTCTGGCAATGTACTGTTTGTGTCTAGGTAAACCAAGGGTGATTAGGACACGACAAGCGTCGTATTTGTATGTACCACAACTATCACAAGAGCCAACCAAACGCTGCTGGGAAACTTTTGTATGTATCACAGTTGTCAAGTTAACCATTCTCTGAGGGTGTGTCTGTATGTACCATACCTTCTATACCAGCCAACAGTAAACAGCAGAGGATACCATGCACGACCGTCGGATTAGAACTATACACCTTACACACTAGTTTACATCACTGAGGGTTCCTTAACTGTCGTCTCACTAAAAGCAAAATCCTTCCTTCCAGTCCCACGTTGCATGTTGACCACATCACTAACACTCTTTGTACTGAAGGGAGTCTCGGAACGAATTTGTTCATCTACACTGGTGAGCCTGACACCTAATGGGGTCTTGCTACCTTCAGCGAGCTATCCCTTCAGCTTGAGTGACCGGAGCTGTAGCCTCTGGTGTCCGTTGGATTGGCGGAGCGCCAGGAAAGGGACGTGGGGAATGAAACCAGAGGAACAACATATGTTGTGTACATACACTCTGAGAGGCTCAGTGGGCGAGGCCGGGATGGTGTGGGGGCTGTGAGCTACGTAGATATATACTGTTATATTAGTTACACGAGATGCACGTACTTGCCATATCTTTAACTCTTGTAACTAATTCTCTCTCTCTCTCTCTCTCTCTCTCTCTCTCTCTCTCTCTCTCTCTCTCTCTCTCTCTCTCTCTCTCTCTCTCGGATCGGCAATATTACAAATGATGATAATGGACGATGCTGATGAAATATGGTGATGTAAAGTATCCATCTGAGTGGCCCATCTTCACTGATCCTGTGGATGAATAACTTCACTTGATGGTGCAAAACTGGATCGAATGTATCCTGCCAGAGAGGCCATTGCTAACGCATACACTTATACACATCCATACACACTCACTTATGCACATACACATGTATACACTTATATACACATACATATACACAAATGAACTGACAAAAAACATTAAGACAGTCACAGACTACCTCCCTGACCTCAGCCACCACACCAGGATGAATGGCGGCAGGTGGTGCTGTGTGCCAGGCAGATTTATGCCTTTCTTCCACCCAGCACCTTGAAGGCCCAGGTCCGTGAAGACGTCGAGAGCCCGTAGGTCTGATCCCCTCCCTCCCTCCCTCCACTTCACCATATCCCGCGGACACAGCTCTTGTCTCTTGTTGTGCGGTGTGCCGCCACCCACAAGCTTCTACCACGGACGGGTAGAGCATTAAGAATGCAAGCGAATCCAGGAACAGACCCGTCTATCACTTGCGGCCAGTGTCCCAGCAGAGAAGGCCACACATTTACTGTGATCCTGCATGAATACCCATTCTGTACCATCACAAATAACCACACCGTTCACTCGCGGTATACATCAGTGTTCTGGCATCTCATTAGCAACAAAAACCCGTCATGAAACGATTTTTTTTTTGCAGCGGCCGCCATGGCATGGGCAAATGCATGCCCCAGTCATGGTGATTTCGGATGAAAGATAAGATGATAACTATAAAAAATGATGCAGGCGTTTGTACATCAGATTCTTAAGAGTGGAAAGGTAACAGGGGAGAAGGACACACAAGAGAAAACAATGAATCATCTTCCACAGACGAGGGAGGTTCTCATAACGGCCAACCCTCGTGTGGCTGATCACACAAAAGCCATAGGAATCAGCTGCTAGACGCGTGCTGAGGGTCCAGTACATGGAGATAGAGACACGGCATTAGCTCATGAGAGCAGCGGCCGAAATGATATCTGTGGAACAGGGACAGAAAAGCAACATCTCGGCAGACGAACATGGATGGATGGATAGCAGAAGAGTTACTAAGGCAAAAGACTTTTGGTTCCACTCTGGCTTTGAGAGAGGTGGAAGAGGAGCCACCCTAGGTGCACGAACAGTAATCCATACAGGAATGAATGAAGCCTATGTCGACATGGAGTAACTAACCAACTGCTCACAAGATAAATCTACAAGATCTTCAGACGTTTATCTGTTTGAGCACCACGATGTTACTCTTGGGTATGATGGCATCATCTTTGCACTAACTCTTTAGTGACAAGGAAGAGAAAGAAATAGACAAAGATAATACAGTAGATAAAAAGAAGAAAAACAGATTTAGTAGATAAGAAAGTATGTGCAATATATATCTAAAAATGGAAGGAAATAGGAAAGAAATTAAGAAAATATAACATAAACAAAACAGATAATGATCAGCGTGTTTCTTGCACGACGACGAACACTTGACGCTCCCCTAGCTAGGCCTAGTGACCGAGTACCTGCCTGCAATAGCAGGGAGTCCCAGCTGTCTCTCCCGCATACTCCTAACTACAATAGGGAGTGTTGAGCTCCCTCCTACGTGCTACCAGCCACAACAGGTACTCCCGGGTGATCCTGCTGCTTGAGCCACTGCCTTAAGAAGCGCCTCCGGTAGTCTCCCGCCGCCACCACCACCGGCCATTCCCGAGGAACTTGCAATAGCCTCTTGCCAAGTTGTGAAGGCAGCTTTGTGTCGCACTGTGGGTGGAGTGGACAGAATACCAGGATTACCTTCCATGCTCATTACTGTGGACGAGTGAGACGGGATTTACTGGCTTAGACCAGTCTTGTGGAATGATGTTCTCAATAGAAAATAAGAGGATTTCCTTTTATAAATGATTGACTGGTCCACTATTGATGAAAACATCAAAAGACATTATTTACAGTCCTTCTATATCTTTGGCAGTATGATATTTCCAGGAGGCTGTAGAACCTTTAAGCATATATGGATGTGGCATGAAGAGATTTTTGTGCTTTCCAGCCTCCACCAACAGTTTCCTTCAATAAGGCATCTACAGCAGTCCCTGTCTGGCTGTATAAGTCAGAGTTTCCTGTGGTGCCGGGAACTCTGCCGGTCTAATCTGAGTGTTAGTCCATTGGCTAGCGCCACGTCTGACCGCCTGTGGCTTCTTAAGTCCTGTTGACTCACACACAGCTGGTGGACTGGTGGAGCCAGAGGTTGGTGTTGGGCTTAATCCCACATTTGGTTGAGGAAGCGACACACACACAAATATATATATATATATATATATATATATATATATATATATATATATATATATATATATATATATATATATATATATATATATATATCCTACTTTCGTTTTTGTTAATGGTTCAGACAGGCCTTTGGAAATAGCACAAGTTTAGATTTGGCATCACTGTAAACATTTAACTTTAATCAACTTAAAGTCTTCATCGTTTTTTTATCACGTCTTATATCATCTCAGATCATTCCTGCTTTTACAGTATCTGATACTAGATGCTTACGATGTAGGAAGTGGTAGATAGTTAGCCAAAAAGAGGCGTAGAATAGGAAGGAAATTATATTGAAGTTAACGAGATTTCACTTCCAGCAAACGTGAACTCTTAAGCAACTTAGGTGTTTTGGGCGAGACCTTACAGGAAATATTTACCCTCAGGCAGAAAGCAAAAGCTGGTTTTTCATCTTGAACTCCTCCTCCTCCCGCTGGCGTGGAACGCTGTATACGATCTTTGTTTCTCCAGATACGTTTGTTCCAAGCAAACGTACACAAAAAGTGCTTGGTAATCTTCACAATAAGACACGAAACATTGAAGCCGTACGCTGACAAGTGGCCACAGTGTTGGATGTGTATCTTCTGTCACTGTTTTGGTCATATATTGTTTTCCTAAGTGCTATCCTCCACATCATAACCTCCCTGAGAGTCGAACAGCGACACCCGTGGAGATGATGGCTGTTGCTTGGTGCTTCCATCTGTCTACAGCGACCTGACACTCACTAGCCAAATTCTCCAACAGGTCGGCGGTCACATCAGGTAGGTGGCTGCAGTAGACAGGTTGTTGTACCAGGACCACTGTGGCTGGTAGGCCACCTGCGCTAGACAGACAGGCAGGTGGGACGCAGGATATCACAGCAATAGCTTCCACCGTCAACAACGTCAGTAGCGGCTCGTATTTCTCCTCCTCACTGAACACGTTAAACCTGACCTTTACAGCTGTGGGCCCGCAGTTCACAGGTTACCATGATACCTACCACAGGATTCATGAGCCTTTGTCAGTGCCTCGCTCAGCATGAACCTGTGACCATAGTGCTGGATGATCCTCCCACAGAACGTTGCCCATCGTCGCTCCTGATCCTTTTTCGTCAACACTTTGATCCCTGGGGTTTGTGTAGGGCCACCTCAAATATTTGGTCGGGTCACAGACTGTTTTCCAAGGTTGCTTCTTCATACAGTTCAGTAAAAGAGGATGGCCTTGCCGGCCTCCGCCATCACCAAGGGCTCAGATAAGACATATATATATGTTACTTCTTTTTCCATCCGAAATAACTTGAACCGTTCATTAATGAATGTTTACAAATAACTAAATAGCTTCCTTAAGGTTACATTCTTCCTCTGTTATCATGAAATGTAACCGAGATAGTGGAAAGGAATTCAATATTCAACTCGTATGGGGCCCCATAGTTATATGGAAATGATTATAAACACTGGAAGGGTCTTCCATGGAGAACCTGCCTGTACTCTGGCATAGTTATTGTGAGCGAAATGAGAATAGCTGAACATATTGTTTGGAAAATATCACAAACACGTATGATGGTCCACAGCTGAGGGTGGGTTTTCTGCAGGTTATTAGCTGGACGAAGTTCCAGTCTAAACCCCTTTATAAAAAGGGATTTAGATGCCATGACAGTTGTACAGAACATCATGTTCTGAAATTCTTTTTTTGCTATAAAGAACTTAAGTTGCAGGTCAATGTTTATCATAAATGGCCTAACTCCGGCAAAATCTAAATCAGAACTACGAGTCTTCCGACATTCAATTTCATAAAGGCTCAGACAATTGTGTAAGTTTTCTGTGTACCTAATTAAGAGTTTTCGAGGTGTGATATACAACGAAGAGACGTAGCTAGGACGCCATTTGGTAAACATATTTCTCTCTTGTGTCTCCCCTGATGTGATTATTACACGAAAGTGCACATGGGAACTTATCGTGCTTCATTTTCCCCGTGGACTCAGGAATATATATATATATATATATATATATATATATATATATATATATATATATATATAT